>NW_027632876.1:1623372-1863486 GCF_902686455.1 Sciurus vulgaris | reverse complement strand
GAACAAAGCTTGTTTTGATTTAGGTAGGCTTAAGTTCAAATGGTTTATTAGGCTTGTCAGTATGTGTATGCATGTATTCATCATAGGGCAGACTCTCTTTCTCATGCAATTATAATGGCATTCTTCTTCAATGGTCTCTCAAATAATAACTAAAAGGCTGGCAGGACATTGCTGGCACAATACTGCCCTGTTATGGCATTAGAAGGAAGTGCTGAGATGGAAATATTATGCTAGAAGAAATAACATGGGCTTAGGAGGAACTGATCACTTCAGATATGAAGATTCAAGGACTTTGCCCTCACAGGAGTGGCCTCTTTCTGGAAACCGTATTTAGTACTGGATCTCCTTCTGGGGAATCAGGGAATTCCCCAGGAAGGTGAACCCCATAAGAATAGACATTTGTGACCCCTATCAAAGTGTTTACAAGCAATTCTGCACTTCAGTTTAGGTGTTGGAGGTGTGACCTGCTCCTGATTTAATAAATACATTTCCAAATTTTTAGTCGTTTTTCTTATTGAAAATGACCTACATGTTAGAGGCATAGCTTCATAAGTGTATTTTAGCTCATTTATGTTATGGGAAATTATATACTCTAACTTGTATTTTAAAATATTTTTAAGGAACAAGTAAAGATTTTGTGTTATGTTATTAGAAAAAAGCAGACCACACAATGATATGATAAATACAATGCCTGGGATAAAAATGGGAGCCAACTGGACTAGTGTAAGATTAAGAAAGGCAGATTTCATAAAGAGATGCTCATTGGTTCAGGTCTCATATTCCCAAGCTGATACTTAAAGAATGAGAGAGATCAAAGGCCTGAAAAATCTATAGATCTATAAATAAGTGGGAGTGAACATTTATATTTTGGTAGTGAAGACACTGGAAAGGTTATATTTAGAAAGTCAGATAGATCTAATCAAAATAAGATATTTCATGCTTGTATAATTATAATGGATTCTACTGTCAGGTATAACTAAAAAGAACCAATAAAAAAGTTGATAGCACAAAACCACAATGAAATTCCATCTCACTCTAGTCAGAATGGCAGTTATCAAGAATATAAGCAACAAAACATGTTGGTGAGGATGTGGGGAAAAATGTTCACTTGTACATTGCTGGTGGGACTACAAACTGGCACAATCACTGTGGAAATCAGTATGGAGATTCCTCAGGAAACTTGGAAAGGAACCACCATTTGACCCAGTTATCCCATCCCTAGGTTTATACCCAAAGGACTTAAAATCAGCATTGATGTGACACGGCCACATCAATGTTTATAAGCACCTCAATTCACAATAGCTAAACTGTGGAACTAATATAAGTGCCCTTCAACAGATGAATGAATAAAGAAATTTTGACATATATGCACAGAATATTACTCAGCCTTAAAGAAGAATGAAATTATGGCATTTGCTGGTAAGTAGATGGAGCTGAAGAATATTATGCTAAGTGAAATGAGTCAATCCCAAAGAATCAAATGCTCAATGTTTTCTCTGATATTCAGATATTGATTCACAACAAGTGGGTGGGGGGAGAAGAGAGATACTTTGGATTAGACAGAGGGAGTGAAGGGAGGGGAAGGGGTACGGGGGTAGAGATCAGAGAATGAATCAGACACCATTACTCTTTGTGCATATATGATTACACGAACTGTGTAACTCTACATCATGTAGAACCAGAAGAATAGGAAGTTATATCCCATTTATGTACGTGTTAAAATGCATTCTGTTGTGTATAATTAGAACATATTAAATTAAAAACTTCAAAAGAAAAATCAATAACAAAAAATCATAATAAAAAAGTCAGAAAAGAGCTAAGATCAAGAGTGAACTTTGACAATGTCTGCCTACATAGAAGTTCATTATCCTGTGAAGTGTCTTAGGGTGGTGGTGGTCATAAATCTGTACTGGAAATATTAGCCATATACAGAAAATCCTGTTTCTAAGAATTAGTGTAAGTCTACAACATGTTCCTGGCAGCAGTTTCACTCTTAAATGATAAAAAACAGGTTTAAGCATCTCTCACCATACAGAATAAACATGCTTTCTTAAAGTCACCAGTAAAATTATTTTCTGAGTATAAAATACTTTTCTCATTGAAAATTTAAGAATCTGGACTAGGGTTGTTGCTCAGTGTAAAGCGCTTGCCTAGCATGAGTGACGCACTGCATGTGATCCTCAGCACCACATAAAAAAATAAATAATCTTAAAAAAAGAAAAGTTAAGAATCTACTCCTTTAAAATGCATACAATATGATAGAGGAGAGCCACATTTAGTAGAATTCTGGGAACATGGCCCAGAGGTGACAGCCTAATTTTCGTATCTTCCCAAATCCATATAAAGACATCACTATTCAGTAAAACTAAAGCATGAGGAAAACATTTGCCATGAAATAGATGGGAAGGTAGCTGATTACATTCTTTAATGCAGAAGACACCACAAGCAGCCCTGAAGTCTGTGTAACTGGTGTCCATGTGGCAGAGGAGCAAGGGGGGCAGAGAAAGGACATATTGGTCTGTATGAAGTCTCCATGCTTATTACTCCCATTTTCTCACCTAAGGGATAAAACTTTAAGTCAAGTCTCTGGACCAAGCAGCCATTTTTCAGGAACAAAGAAAGATATGTTGAATCACATACTTTCTACATTTAAAATGTTATGTGGAGAAGAGCCATGCTCAGTCACGAAAATCCTGGATACTGGAGACTACAATTCAACAACCCATGTTCTTGAAAAGGTAGGTTGTAAA
Source organism: Sciurus vulgaris (assembly GCF_902686455.1). Taxonomy (NCBI): domain Eukaryota; kingdom Metazoa; phylum Chordata; class Mammalia; order Rodentia; family Sciuridae; genus Sciurus; species Sciurus vulgaris. The sequence continues at coordinate 1,860,736 of NW_027632876.1, read as the reverse complement.
GAGAAAAATAATGGGTAAGAAACTTGTATGTTGAAAGGATGTAGACACCAGGTTAAAAAGTGAGCAAGAAGAAACTAGTGTCTAAGGATTCACTCCTATTAAACTATGAAGAAATGCAAGAAAGATGACCATAAAAGTCAGAATAGGGGAAACCTTTGGAAGGCAGGTGGGAGATGTGGCTGGGATGAGGCATGTGGAAGAATTTCTGGGGTGGATGGCAAAATTCACTTTGTTCAACTTTGGTGATACTTACTTTTGTTTTATATGGATCTGTGTTCTGTGCTGTATTTTATAATAAAGATAATACAATCTCAAAAATGTGAAGGTACAAAAATGTCAAAATACTGTAAAATATGCTTGTGCTTTATTTTATAAAAAAAGGTGAAATACTTAAGAATAATATCTATTGGCAATATAATCTCAAAACAAATTATTCTACCTACTCGTTGTGGCATTGTAGTGGGCTCTCAACAGATATTCCTTCTATGGAAGAGTGGCAGGGGATGAGGACCTTTCCCACTCCAAACTTGCTCTAACACCATTTCACTTTCAGCTCAGTGAAATTAATGTAATGTCCTCATAGAAAACTTGAAACATTTGTGTTAATTACCATGAGTAGTGTGCTAAGGAGCTTTTATGGTAATTAAAGCATTTCAGAAATAAAGTTATCCCCTCTACCTCTGGGTTGAGAAGCTCCATGGAAACCACTTACTGGTTTGCTTCCTTTGGTTGCCTTCTTGGCCCTCAGAGACCAATGAATGGCTAATCTGTTCTCAACAGATGCTAATTGATGGAGAGTTGCCCGTTGAATTTAAGCCAGGATAAGCCAGCCAAGAAAAGAGCTAGTAAGGGGGGTAGGGATGGAGGGAGCTGGCTATGGGATCACAGGTTGAAATGAAGTAGGGTAGACTATAAATCAATACCTCCATTACCCTCGGATGTGGTTATGGGTGAGGAAAGCAAGACGTCACTGCAACAGATTGCAGAGATCAGGTGAAGCCTATCCCTATTTTTTTCACTTTTGCCCACTTCTGGTCCCCAATTTGAGTGGAACACTGTATTAAGTGAATGGTGGTGGCACTGGGATGGTACCTGGATAATTTTCCTTCCTTCTGCTTGTTGCTAAGTTCATTGATGACACACCTTCACAAGTGTAGATAGTTGTCTGTACCACTCAACTATGCCCCAAAGTGAAAGAGCAAACTAGAAATAAGCAGAAAGATGTTCTCTGTGATCACCAAAACTTTGATACTTTTCCCAGCCAACAGCCAGTGAAAGTCAATTTTATTAGCTGCCTATGAAAAATATGAATGTAAACAAGGCAATTGCTACACCACTTTGCCTGCCTTCTCCATCTTTATTTTCTCTATACAGATGACCACCCAAGTCTTACCAAAGCTAGGTCTCTGCTCCCCAGTAACTTCTTAGTCTATTCCTACCATCAGTGGTGCTCTCCTTCCACTAGATATACTTATAAGTCTGACTTGATTTCTAAGTAATCTTATTGTGGTCCATTTTCCCAGAACACTTATCTTCTCCTTGACTAGGGACCATATTTTATTACCTTCTGGATTCCCTGCATATAGACCCTCAAAACATGTTAATTTCTTATTTGAACAGTTTTACCCCTCTTCATTATGTGAGATAGAAAGTAGTCTTTGGAACTAAAATATTGCAGGGAAGAATGTAGTTCACTCTAATCTAATCTAACCTCTTAGAATATAACTTACCTCAGAACAGGGGCTCTCATATTGAATACTGCATCACCAACATCTAGAATAAAGCTTGGTTCATGTTAAACACTCAGCTAACATTGATATCTTGAATGAATAAATTATCTATGGAGTTACCTTAAGGTATAAAAGAGGTGGTGGTTTTTCCAAAGAGAAAGAAGTAGTTTTGTTTTATTTATTTAATTAATTAATTTATTTATTTTGTGTGTGTGTGTGTGTGTGTGTGTGTGCATAAGACAAGCAAACACTGACAAGGCAAGAGTGATGTTCTAATTCAGAAATGTTATCAATAAACACCTGATAAACAAGGCCTCACAAAAGTGAATGACAAGTATTTAGATGTGGCAGTGAGTGTGCATCCTGCAGTACAGAAGTACCCAGGCAAATCCATCTAAAGTTATTCTCCAATCCTTCAATCTATCTGATCTTATCTTGTTCCCAAACTGAACCTTTGTTCCACCTGCTATGGGCTTCTCCCTCATAGTCTGAGCACAGCCTGATAATTCCCAACTCTTGGCTTTTGGTAATGCTATCTTATGTTCACAGACGCTCCCCTCTACCCAAGTTATATGCCCACTTTAGAATCCCTCGCTAGGTTGGCCTTCTCCATACTGTGTTCCCTGGGTAATGACTATTCTTTTAGGATTTTGGGATATTTCACTCTAATTGCTAAATAGATAAGTCCAGGGCCTACCATGGTCTCAACAAATATGTTTCTTGAAATTACCCTCTTAGTGTCCCACATTTATTTTATAGCCTGATGAATTACAGCATCAACTACTTTGAAGTAGGAATGGTGTCTGGTATTCTCTGTTTCAAAGCACATAGTAGAATAAGGGTTTAATAAATGATCATATATATCTGTTAAGTTATCTAGATAATTTCATTCTAAACAAAAATAAAAATCATCTCAAAAGCAACAAAAGTTAACTTTTCCGGGTTCTCTAATTTTAACAGCATAGATACTTAGATCTCTTCAGGTTTACTTGCAACAATGAGTGGGGGTAGGTGTGAGAAGACAACCATATATTTCTTCATGTTATGAGAATCAGATGTTCCTCATGTCCACAAAGGATTGAAAACATGATAACATAAGCTTAACAAGTACTCAGAAGAAAATTTTTCTAGATGTGAGGATGAGTTTTCTACTTGATAAGTGACTAAACATGGAAATAGGTTAAAGGAGATTGTTAAAAACAGTGCATGACTATTCTTCCCTAGAGCCCCCCACCTTATTGTGAATTAGCATTCGCATGTCAGAGAAAACATCCAGCCTTTGTTTATTTGGAATTGGCTTATTATTCTTAGCATGATATTCTCCAACTCCATCCATTTACAGGCAAATGCCATAATTTCATTCTTTAAAGCTGAGTAATATTCCATTGTGTGTGTGTGTGTGTGTGTGTGTGTGTGTGTGTGTGTTACATTTTCTTTATCCATTCATCTGTTGGAGGACACTTAGGTTGGTTCCATAGTTTAGGTACTGTGTGTTGAGATGCTGTAAACATTGATGTGGCTATGTCACTGTAGAATGCTACCTCATATACACATATGATTGCATAACTGGTGTGATCCTATAACATGTGCAATCAGAAAAATGAGAAATTTTACTTCATTAATGTATTATTTATCAAAAATGCATAAATGCATTCTACTATTATGTATAACTAATTAGAATAAAAAATAATTTTAAAACCCCCAAAACAGTGCAGAAAACCATGTGTTTGTGGTGGTTTAAGTCTTTGACTATGTAGGAACAACTGTTCTTGTGAGGTTCCTGCAGTGCCTGGATTCATTATGATCAAATATCATTGGAGAATCTTTTTTTTTAAACTTGGAGAGTCATTTAAGTTAGAGAAAAGAGTCTTGTCTTTTATGCTTTTTTCAGATGAAATTGATTTCAAGGAGATATTGAGAAAATACAGATTACATTGTAGGATTTAGAATATACAAAATTAAATAAAAATTAAGGAAAAGGCACCAAATGCAGAGGAAATTGTTCAGGCTTTATCTCTTATTGATTTGTAGCCCTCAAGATGGCATAAACATACATGTTTAGCAGAAAATGTGCTGGATATAGAATCCTAAAAGAGGGATTCATATTCTAGTCACTAGTGATGAAACTTTGATTCTTGAACTTCTTTGAACACCATTAATAAGATATGAATATTTCTCTATCCTTTTGTGATCAAATAATATAACAAACATGAATATATTTTATAAATTAACATCTGCTATTACTTAAGATACTGTTATTAGAAGAATTAAACTGGAAGAAGTGAGATGGTGATAATAGTATTTTATTTTTATTCATTTATATTCATTTTCACAATAGCACATTTGCTTATTGTTTGCTCAATAATTGAGAACCAGGGGTTTAGAAATAAATAAAACTGACTGCTATAGTTTAAATCTTAAATGTTACCCAAGACCTATATATTATATTGGTCACCAGTCTGTGGCACTTTTGGGAGATTGTAAAACTTTTAGGACTTGGGACCTTGTGGAAGAAGTTAGGTCATTGGGAGCATAATTTTGAGTGGGGTTTTGGAACTCCGGTCCTTTCCTGTCTCTTTCTTTGCTTCCCAGATACCATGAAGTGAGCATCTTGCTCCAGTGAACACTCACTGACAAGATGTAAGGCTTTGCCAAATACCAAGTTTCTCTTTATAAAATGATTACCTCAGGTATTTTGTCTTAGGGATGGAGAGCTTATTAAAAAGCCAACAAATACCCTGTCATCCTTTTTAAAGGAAAAAAACTGTTTCAAATGCATGCATATTTGTGTCTCAATAGAGTCAACATTTACTGATTGCCTGATAAACTGGCATGCTGCATAAATGATTTTAAATAAACTCTAGGAGTTTAAAGTTGTGACTAACAATGGAACAACCAGTTGATCTAGAGCTAAAGGGACAAATTTAGGATAGTTAGTAAAAATTACATAATCAAATCAATAGAAATGGATTCATGGTTCAGGCAAGATGGCAGCCAAGTAGATCTATCCACTGTTTCCTCACAAACACACCGATTTGATCAATTACTTAAACAAATTAGCTTAACAAGAGCTAAGTAAATCAAGTGAGAAACCAGAGTGCCTGCTTTTGAAATTGAAAAAAAATGAAGTGACATACCAAAGAAAGTAGGAAGGAAAGAAGTTTCTTGTTTTAATTCTCTAACACCAAGCACCCAGCATGCAGAAAGACAACTACATCTGGTGAAGGGGAGAGAATTAAATCTAAGCCTTAGACTTGAAACATGGTACCATAACTACCACAGTAAAACCAAATGCTGGGCAAAGTCCCTCAACCTCTAATGCCAGGTCAGTACAGTGAACCTGGCCAGTGGAACTGCCTGAGGCCAGATGGCTTCCCTGATCCCTGTGCTAGTCGCTGGTGATGGGCAGGGAGCAAGACTCCACCTGCTAGGGAGTAAGGCAAAAAGCATTCACAGGGCTTTGACTTAGAGCTCAGACTCGGCCTGAGGTGAATCTCAACACCTGGTAGAAACTGAAGGCCCTCTAAGCAGGCCAGATGGAGCCTCTAGAAAGGACCCAACATCAGATGGAGACCTGTGCACTGGTGGGACACACTCAAGTTTGGTTTACTACATTGGATATCACATGTTTCCAATATATGAGATTTTTTTGGGGGGGTGGGGCACTTCATAGTCAAACCATATCTGGCAAGGGGTTGATACCCAGAGTATAAAAGGAACTCCAAACATTTAGTCACATGAGGAAAAAAAAAAAAAAACAAAAGCAAAATAACCCCCCTGCAAAACAAACAAGCAAACAAAACAAGACAAAAACCTAACAACTTATTAGAAACTAATTAATAGACCCAAACAATTTTCAAAAGTCATATAAATGCCATATAGTACCTAAAAAATGCTCAACATCACTAATCATCAGGGGAATGTAAATCAAAGCCATCATGAGGTATTATCTCATCCCAATATTATCTATTATCAAAATAGTTAAAGATAATGAGTGCTGATGAGAGTGCAGGGAAAAGGGAATGCTTGCACACTTTTGGTGGAAATTTAAACTAATTTGGCCAGTGTGAAAACCAGCAGAGAGATTCTTCAAAAATCTAAAAATAGACCTACCAGGTGATACAGCAATCTAACTACTGGATAGTTGTATCTTCAAAGGAAATGAAATCTGTCCAAGAGACACCTAATCCCACTTTCATTGTGGCACTTTTCTCAATAGCCAAGAAATGGAAACAAATTAAATGTCCATTAAATGATGAATGGATAAAGAAAATGTGGTACAAATCCTCAATGGAATACTATCCAATTATCAATACAAATCCTGCAATTGTGACAGTATCAATGGCACTGGAGATAATTACATGAACTGAAATAAACCAGGTGCAGAAAGACAAGTACCCCATGATTTCTCCCTTGCGCGATCCAAAAACACTGATTTCATAGCAGTTGAGAGTAGAATGGCTACTAGGGACTGGGGAGAGTAGAGTATGGTAGGGATGAGAGAGTTTCATCAATGTGGACTGATTTACAATAGAGAGGAGTAAGAAGTTCTCATGTGTCGGGTGTGGTAATGCATGCCTATAATCCCAGTGGCTTGGGAGGCTGAGGCAGGAGGATCAAGGCTTCAAAGTCAGAAACTTAGTGAGGCCCCATCTCAGGATAAAAATTAAAAGGGCTTGGGATGTAGCTCAGTGGTTAAGTGCCCCCGAGTTCAACCCCTAGCAAAAATTCTGGTGTGCTACTGCACAACAGGCAACTATAGACAATAATGTGAATTTCAAATAGCTAGAAAAAACAACTTAAGTTTTTGTTATAAAGAAAAGATTGAGGGAGATCCAAGATGGTGGACTACAGGAAGGATGCATTCCTTGTCACTCAGTAATTCCGGTTTCAAGCAGAGGATATCTGCTTCTTGGTAAGGCAGTTTTTGCTGCTTATCGATCCCCTACTGTTTAACCCATTTGTCTACTATGATCAACTCCAGTCTGCCAGTATATTGACGCCTTTTTTGAGTGCAGACTGCTCAATGTCGGGTGCCTATCATCCACCCTTTGCCTTCCTCTTGCCTGTCCATCGCCTGCCTGACACCTATACATCACCCACCGCCCAAGGTTCACCTCCTGATTGTCCTACAACAGTCATCAAACTGATCACCGACCACCAGTGTAGTGCCAGCTGCCTGCTGTTGCCTGGAAGTTCACTGTGATAGTACTTGCAGGTTTGATTATACGTGACTGCCGCCATTTAGAGACAAGGACCCCTGGCCAATCTGACTGAACCCCATCTCAAGAATCCCTCCACCCAACCGATCACTCCCTGCCTCCAGGGCCCTCACATCGACTAACTGCTCCCTGCCTCCAGGACCCCCAGTCCAACTGACTGTGCCCTATCACCAGGACCCCAGACCAACTGCACCCAGCCTCCAGGATCCTGCAACCACACCAAACACACCCCACCTCCAGGACCCCTGCCTGACCAACTGCACCCCGCCTCCAGGACTTCCAGCTGACCATGTCCACACACTGAGCTGCAGCTCCCCCATTTGCCAACACATTTGGAAACCAGAGCGGCCATCTTGGATAATCCTGGAAACTGTAGCTCCCATCTTTAGGTGGGGCAAATCCCATCCTGAGACACCTGCTGAAGACTTGAAGCTCATTGTCAGCTACCTCTCATGCATCAGGTTACTGAAGGCTGGGAGGTTTGAACACTATATGACTGTTATACTGGATTTTCTTTTTTCTTCTTATTGAACAATAAGTTTTTATTTCTTTATTTTTCTTGCTCTCTTTTCCTTTTATTTACCTGTTCCCTCAGAGTCTCTTTCTCCCTTTTTGCATGCTAACATCCAATTTCTTTTGATTATACTCTCACCCTTTGTATCATGTAGAACTTCTGTATATTATTTTCTTATCACATTAACAGCTACATCCTACATCCATCTGCATCCTCTTTGTCCTCCATTAGAAACTGCAGACCTTAATGCAAATCTTCTTGTTATACTGAAGATAATATTTGAACTCATTCTGGTAATTATGACAATATTGTTAATGTCCTCATACAGGCCATTTGGTCTAGGATTACATAGTGTCTGAATTGGGCACTGCTAATATTGATCTCCCCTTAAAGAAAAGGTTTTGAAAACCTATAGGGCCACTATAAGCCTATAGGGGAGAGTCTGCAGTATCCCAGATCTGAACTGCTAGAGGAAAAGATACATGAACAACATGAAAAAACAAGGGAAGAAAATGATCCAAACAAATCTAGATTCTATATTAATATAATCCAATGACAGTATGTTAGAAGAAATGTCAGAAAAGGACTTCAGATTATACATGATTAAGATTATTCGTGAAGCAAAGGATAAGAGAGCAAATGCAGGCAATGAATGATAATGCCAATAAGCAGTTAGTTGAAAGAGCAACTGCAGGAAGCAAAAGATCATTTCAACAAAGAGATAGAGATTCTCAAAAAAATAAATAAAAAATGGAAATCCTTCAAATAACGGAAACAAGAAACAAACAAACAAATAAACAAAAAAACTCAATGGAAAGCATCACCAAAAGACTAGACCACTTGGAAGACAGAACCTCAGACAATGAAGACAAAATATTTAATCTTGAAAATAAAGTTGCCCAAACAGAGAAGATGGTAAGAAATCATGAACAGAAACTCCAAGAACTATGGGACATCATGAAAATACCAAATTTAAGAATTATTGGGATTGAGGAAGGCACAGAGATACGAACCAAAGGAATGAACAACGTATTCAATGAAATTATATCAGAAAATTTCCCAAACCTGAAGAGTGAAATGGAAAATCAACTACAAGAGGCTTACAGAACACCAAATGCACAAAATCACAACAGATCCACAATGAGGCACATTATAATGAAAATGCCAAATATTCAAAATAAAGATAGGATTTTGAAGGCCGTGAGAGAAAAGCATCAGACTACAAATAAAGGGAAACCAATATGGATAGCAGCAGACTTCTCAACCCAGACTCTAAAAGCTAGAAGGGCCTGGAACAACATATTTCAAGCTCTGAAAGAACATGGTTGCCAATCAAGAATCCTGTACCCAGAAAAACTAACCTTCAGATTTGAAGATGAAATAAAATCCTTCCATGATAAACAAAAGTTAAAAGCATTTACAAATAGAAAGCCTGCACTACAGAATGTTCTCAACAAAATATTCCATGAGGAGGAAATGAAAAACAACATAGGTCAGCAAAGGGAGGAACTACCTTAGAGAAAAATCACTAAAAGGAGAAACCAAGCCAACTTTAAAACCAAAAATAAGCCCAAATGACTGGGAATACAAATCGTATCTCAATAATAACCTTGAACGTTAATGGCCTAAACTCATCCATCAAAAGACATAGACTGGCAGAATGGATTAAAAAAAAGACCCAACTATATGCTGCCTGCAAGAAAAAGACATTCACAGACTAAAGATGAAAGAATGGGAAAAAGCCTACCATACACATGGACTCAGTAAAATGCGGGTTTTTCCATCCTTATATCAAATAAAGTGGACTTCAAGCCAAAGTTAGTCAGAAGGGATAAAGAAGGACATTTCATACTGCTTAAGGGAATCATAAATCAGGAAGATATAACAATCATAAATATTTATGCCGAAACAATAGTGCATCCCTGTACATTAAACAAATCCTTCTCGATTTCAGGAATCAAATAGACCACAACACAATAATTCTGGGCGACTGTAACACACCACTGTCACCACTGGATAGATTTTCCAAACAAAAACCAAGCAAAGAAACCATAGAACTCAATAACACAATCAATAACCTAGATTTAATAGACATTTGTAGGATAATTCATCGATCAACAAACAAATTCACTTTCTTCTCAGTAGTACATGGAACCTTCTCGAAAATAGAGCATATGTTATGCCACAAAGCAGCCCTTTGGAAATGCAAAAAAATAGAGATACTGCCTTGTGTTCTATCAGATCATAATACAAGGAGTGTAGAAATCAATGACAAAACAAAAAACAGAAATTACTCCAACTCCTGGAGACTAAATAGTATGCTATTGAATAAAACATGGATAACAGAAAACATCAGGAAGGAGATAAAAAAATTCTTAGAGGTCAATGAGAATGATGATACAATATATCAAAATCTTTGGGACACTATTACACTTAAGCAGTACTAAGAGGAAAATTCATTGCATGCAGTGCATTCCAGAAAAGAATGAAAAGTCAACAACTAAATGACCTAACATTACAGCTCAAAGCCTTAGAAAAAGAAGAACAGAATAACAGCAAAAGTAGTAGAAGACAGGTAATAATGAAAATCAGAGCTGAAATCAATGAAATTGAAACAAAAGAAACAATTCAAGAAATTGACAAAACAAAAAGTTGGTTCTTTGAAAACGTAAACAAAATAGACAAACCCTTAGACACACTAACAAAGAGAAGAAGAGAGAAAACTCAAATTACTAAAATTCATGATGAAAAAGGAAATATCACAACAGACACCACTGATATACATAAAATAATGAGAAGCTACTTTGAAAACAACCACCTCCATGCCTGTCCTCCTCACCTCCAGAAGAGCTTCCTGGACCACTGCCTCCTTACCCCGAGGCCAGCCTGACCCTGGCCATCCATCTCTGCTTGATAAAGCTGGGCGCCTCAGATTACAGTACTTCCCAGTGACTTTCTCTCAGGGTGAGGTGATCGAAGCCCTTCTTTAAGCTGAGAGCCACGGCACATTGCTCCTTTGCACCCACTTGCTGGAACGGGGACTTCCAGGCTGAAGGAGCCCAAGTTGAGAGGAGGAGCGCTGATGGAGGCCCGTCTGTGCTGAGGGCACTGTCGGGCCATGGGATGCTCAGGTGGATAAGTTGCACTGAGAACCCTCTCACCTTCAGATGTGCAAGGGGTTGTAGGACCTAGGTTCTGGGGAGGAGCCAAGAATGAGGGTGCTGCCTGTCGGCACATTAAGCAAACTCCCCAACACCGGCACTGCAAGTTCTCTGGCCCATGCAGATGAGCTAAGGCCCGTGAGGTTGTGTCTACACAGAGCAGGTTTGATTGAGTAAAATGTGTCCTTGGCTTCTTCCTGCCAGGCTTGCTGTTACTTGGTGACTTCCACAGTCCCATTCTTTTCTTGGCAGCTGACACTGGCCTCCTTCCTGAGGAGGAGATAGGAGCCACAATGCCTAAAGCATGAATGCGCCTTCCTCCCTCCTGGAGGGGCGCCTTCCTCTCCTCGCTGAGTGGGACTCTCTGTGGTCCTGGATAAGTCGGGAGAAGCACAGGGCACTTCACTTGGGCAGCTGAGACTTCCCTCACTTCGAGAGAAGTTCTCAAACTTGTCTCTGGTACATATAACAGAATACTGTGATTGCCTTTAATGTAATCTTTGCAACAGATGAATGTGTAATCTTTTGTCATTGATTTTTTCCATTCAAATGCAGGAATTCATTAAATATGATTTGAACATCTGCCATGGTAAAGTGCTGTTGGGTATCTTGATAATAAAAAGATACAGGTCCACTTGGTTGAGTTAGTCATCCCTTCCACAATTACTCAAATTCTCCTCTCTCTCTCTCTCTCTCTCTCTCTCTCTCTCTCTCTCTCTCTCTCTCTCTCTCTCTCTCTCTCTCTTTCTCTCTGGTACCAGAATTGAAATGGGGGGACTTAACCACTGAGGCACATCCCAGCCATTTTTAATTTTTTTTTTTTTATTTTGAGACAGGGTCTTGCCAAATTGCTAATGTTGACTTTGAAGTTGTGATCCTCCTGTCTGTCTCCTGAATCACTGGGATTACAGGTATGCCTGGTTCCTGCAATATATTTATGAATATATTTATATAAGTTAAGAAACAGATTAATCTTTCTCCCTGACCTGAAATGGAAAGAGAAGTTATTGTCCTCTGACCTTTTAGGAAGGGAGATTTGTCAAGAGGCATCCTGGTGACACCTAAGGACCAAAGTGTCATTCTCCAAGGACTGCTTCCTGGACCACATTAAGCTCATGTATTACAGTCTTAATACCACTCTGTACTTTCTCAGTCATAAAACATGGTCATGTTTTGTTTGTGATCCTTGTATACTTTTGTTCTCAGTGTTGTAATGTGGGGGCAGGGTCACGTCCCCTCTGCTTACTTACTGATTATCTACTTCTGGGTAACCCAACTTGATTTTCACACTGTAAGATCATGAACCATCTCACTGTCCTGCACACAGTGGCAATTAATAATTCATTGTCATTCTTACAATGTCTCACACATGAGGTTTTGGGGGATACCACACATCCAAACCATAACACTGCCCAAATTACTAGAAGATGTCATTATGGTTATGGAGCCATGGTCTTCCTTGTCCACATGATAACTAGGCTGAAACATGGTGAAATAGAGGAGGTCGCATTTCTGGCTGTTCCAAGGCTGAAACTAAGAAAGCAGATGGGCAGCTTCTCAGCAAGGTGGGTGAACAACAACAACAACAGAAAAAGGCAAGGGGGACTTTACTGGAACCTAAAACTGGACATTAAAGCAGATCAGAGAAAAAGGAGGCTGGATATAGTAAGGAAAAATTCCCCAATGACAGAGTCACTGCCATGGCTGGGCCAGAAGTTCCAGCCAGAGAGATTCCTCTCTGGAATCAGGAGAATTAAAGAATCCGAATTTTTGGGAGGCCTGAGGGCATGTCTGAGTACAGAGTGTTTAGAGACCAAGGACATTGCCCAACAAACCTGAAGGATGCATGGCAAGATATCCGTGGGTGGGGAAAGAAGCCACCATTTTTCCAGGTGGTGTGTGAGGACAAAGGAAGGAACCATTTTGCAGCTGCAGTGTTGTGGGGGCTGGCAACTGAGGAAGCAAATTCCTGGTAAACCTAAGTCTGACCCAAAATACAGGCACAGTAAACACACGCTGCATGACATAGAGTGCTTAAGTGATCAGAAGAAAACCAAACGTGGAGAGAGGTTTACACAGGGCACAACTGGTCACAGAAACCCACCTGGCTCTCCACCACGCTCTCCCCCTCCCCTTCCAATCAACTGCTTGCAGGATCCACTGGGAGAGATGCCTTTGGCTGGGAACTTGGAGGGGTGGAGGTGGGAGAAATTGTTTGGAGACTGAACCAAAGACCAGGAAATGTGGGGTTTGCAGGTGACAGAGGGGAATAAAAATTGGCTCCCCCATTACATGAATGGAACCCAGGGGAGCCCAGCATGGAAAAGCAATTACCTGGGGGTGCATTGGTTTAAAATCTCCAGACCAATTTGCACTCAGTGAAGAACCTGGAGGCTGCCAGAAACTCCACCTGTTTCTCCAGCATCACACTCCAGACAACCCCACCTAAAACTTCTGAGAAGAGAAGCTGAGAATATTTTGAACTCCAATGGAAAGAATTCTTTAACTTTTCATGAAGATTTTTTTTTAATTCTTTTTCACTGTTAATTGTGACTTTAATGATACATGGAAATTATACAGGTTCCTAACTTTTTTCTTATCTCTAGGATTTTTGATACTAGTTATTTTACATGTATTAGGTTTTATGAACTAGGATGTTTGGTATATTTTAGTTTTGTATTTTAATTTTTATTTAAATTTTTGCCTTATATATGTCTTTATCCTATGTTTCCCTTGATTCTCTCTTCTGCTAACAGCCAGAGAATAGAGATTCTCTTTCGCACTTACTTTAATCTTTTACTTCTGTCTTCTCTCTTCCTCCCTCATAATCATCACACATCCTATATCACTTCTGTTCTCTCCCTGTCCACCATCTGAAAGTGTAAACCCTTTAGCAAACTTGTTGTTTTTATTATAGGCATAACTGATTATATCATTTCTGTTCATTGTGATTATCAACATTGTAGATGTCATAGTAGGAGCAATTTGGCTTAATACTGTAAATTGTTTGCATTAGTGGTTATTATTATTTTTCTCCCCCTAAACAGTGAGGTACTAGAAACCTTCAGGGACACTACAAGTTCACAGGGAAGATCTGCCTCAGATCCCTACTGTTAGATGGATAGACCAACAAACAACATGAAAAACCAAGGAAGCAAATCACTACAAGCAAACCAAGATACTCCAATAACAATCCATCGACACCACAGTGGAAGAAATGTCAGAAGGAGTTTGTACATAGTTAAACTGGTATGTGAGTAAAGAATGATGTAATAGAGCAAATACAGGTAACAAAAGATCATTAAAATAAAGAGAGAGATTCTGAAAACAAACAGAAATCCTTGAAATGAAGTAAATAATTAATCAAATTAAAAATTCACTTAGAAAACATCACCAACAGACTTGGAAGACAGAACCTCAAGCAATGAAGACAAAATATATAATCTTGAAAATAGAGTTGACCTTGGAGAGAAAATGTTAAGAAACCATGAACGGAACACCCAAGAATTATAGGATAATATGAAAAGACCAAATTCAAGACTTATTGGGACAGATGCAGGCATGGAGATACAAACCAAAGGAATGTATAACATTTTCAATGAAATAATATCAGAAAATTTTCCAAATCTAAAGAATTAAATGGAAAATCAAGTATAAGAGTCTTATAGGACTCCAAATATGCAAAATTACAACAGACCCACATCAAGGCACATTATAATGAAAATGACTAGCATACAGAATAAGGATAAAATTTTAAAGGCTGTGAGAGAAGAATATTAGATGACATATAAGGGGAAACCAATTCAGATCCCAGCTGATTTCTCAACCCAGACCCTCAAAGCTGGAATAACATAATAACGTAAACGCTGAAAAAAAATGGATGTCAACCAAGAATCTTATATCCAGCAACATTAAGCTTCAGATTTGAAGGTGAAGTAAAAACCTTCCATGATAAACCAAAATTAAAAGAATTCACAACCAGAAAGCCTGCACTTCAGATTATTCTCAACAAAACATTCCATGAAGATGAAATGAAAAAAGAAAAGTGAAACCAGCAAAGGGAGGAACTAATTCAATTTCAAAACTAGAAATAAACCAAAATGACCAGGAATACAAATCATATCTCAGTAATAACCTTGAACATTAATGGCCTAATCTCATCAATCAAAAGACATAGACTGGCAGATTGGATTAAGAAACAAGACCCAACAATATGCTGCCTCCAAGAGATCCATCTCTTAGGCAACGACATTCACAGACTGAAAGTGAAAGGATGTGAAAAAACATCACTCACATGGATTATGTAAACAAGCAGGGGTTTTTATCCTCTAAAATAGACCAAGTTATGTAAGCTATATAATTGTAATTATACAATTATAATATTACCTTAATACATTTTTGGTATCTGTAGGGTTGTTTTGATAGCTCCATTTCCATTGATCTTTTTTATTTTTTCTTGATTAGACTTGTTAGATTTTTATCAACTTTTAGCTGTATTATTTCTTTTCTATTTCACATATTTCTGCTCCTACTCTTATTTTTTTCCTTCCTACTACCTAATTTGAACATAATTTGATTGTTAATCTAGCTTCTTTCTGATGCAAATATTTGTTATAAGTTTTTATCTGAGTACTATTTTGTCCCTGAGATTCTGATGTTTTAAGTTTTTATTATCACTTAGTTCAAAACACTTTTTATTTACTTGTGCTTTCCTCTTTGATCTGTGAAATATTTAAAGTATGCTGTTTAATTTTGAAGTAATTGAGACATGGGGATGGGAGTTATACATATCTTAAGGTGATTGATTTCTAATGTAATGAATCGTGGAGGAAACAGTCTGTGTGATTTCAAATTTTTAAAATTTCTCAAAGCTTATTTTATGATAGAATATAGTTTATTCTTAATTTTCTACTTGTCATTTTTGTGTAGAGTTCTCTATTAATAACAAGTAGGTCAAGGTGGCTGATAACATTGTTAAGCCTTCTGTATCATTACTCCTTCCAGCAAAGTGAGGTGGCTTAAAAGCTCCAAATATGACTGTGGATTTGTCTTTCTAGTTTTATTTTTCCTTCACGTATTTTAAAATTTTGTTATTGGGCACCTACACATTTGATGTTGTTATACTTCCTTGAAGTTACAACTATGATTGTTATAAAATGTCCCCCTTGATATCTGAAAATACTTTTTTTGAAATTTATTCTATATTAACAGCTCTACTTCAGATTTCTCAAGCTTATTTTCCCCTTCTTTTGCTTTTAACCTATTGGTGTATTGATATTTAATAATGTGACATATGTATAGAGCATATAGTGTTTGCTTTTTACACATGTTGAACTTTTATACCTTTTAACTATAATATCTAGTTCATTTATATTTAAATTAGTTATTTATATTATTGGGAAAAAAAGAACACCTGACATGGAAGCTGGGTAAATAGTAGGTCTGATGGTGTAATATTTTGGAAAAGGGGTTAAATAGTCCTGCTGTAAACCTCAGAGAGAAGATTGTTGGAATGCTTTTGTTTTAATTGTTCATTCTCTCATTTATCATATTGTACACAGCAACATATTTATTTTATTGTTAACACTTTTCATTTTGTAAATAAAAATAACATATACATATGCATATATGTATACATATGTACCACAGGCAATCTCTTAGGTAAGCCATTATGGTTTCAATGTGAAATTTTCTAACAACAAATAATGCTGGGTATTTTTTCATATGCTTATTTGCCATTTGATTATCCTCTTCAATGAAATATTTGTTTATGTGGTTTGTTAATTTTTAATTGCATTATTTACTGATTGTTAAGTTTTCCAGCCTTTGCATATTTTGTAAACAAGTATGTGTATTGCAAAAAAAAAACAAATAAAAATATTCATTGTCTCAAGGACAGCATTCTTTACTTCCAGGTCTAAATTCAAAAATTAAAACTTGTGAACACTTATGTCCACCTGTCTCACACTGAGCTGGGTGCTGGATGTTTCATAATGATGGGATACAATCCCTGATGTTACAGTAGATTTTTCCCTTACTTGAGAAAGCAGAATGGCATATTAAGAATGCGGGCTTTGTCATCAACCTGGGCTCAAATCCCTGCTATACTACTTACTGTTTGACTTTGGGTGACTTTCTAACTTGTAAAACTGACATCATAGCACACATCTTATAGGGCTGTAATCTTATGAATTAATATACATAAGGTGCTAATATACCCACCAAATAGTAAATAAAGAATGTTTAAACCAATTCTTTAGACTTGGGGAAGAGTGACTGCATGTCCTTTAAATGTTATTTTGAAGCAGTCTAACTGGCCCACCCAAGGATTATTTAAATCTAGAGCATGTACTACTGTTGGTCTTGCTATTTATTGTTGATAAAGATCCAGACTCTGAAGCTACATGTTCACTCAAGGATCTTGGCTGGGAATATAAATGATTGCTGTCCAATGCAGATTTCTTCCAAAGTTCCAGTTTTATTGTCCCTTTGAACTCGAGCCTAACGAGTTTAACAAACTTATTTTGGCACATCTTCCTTTTATATATAAATCTCTTTTCCTCAAATGCGCTGTTAAACCAGTGTCACTATCCTGCTGGATTCTTTATTAATTAAATTGTTGGCACAAGTTCATTATATATTTGTCTGGGGTTAGGTTTTAACATGGTGAAATTATACTTTGAGAAATGTCATCTATCACATGGGTTGATGTGATCACTGTTGCTCTCTTTTTTTTTTTTTTCAAAGACTGATGTGGTAGTAAGATTACTGGGCTAATTGTCTGGAAGACCTAGATCTAAAGTTCAGATCTACCAGTTTTCAGTTTTCCCAGTCAAGTTATTCAACCTCATTTCCTGCATCTATGAGATGGCAAAAATAATACTTAGGTTAATGAGCAGCTATGTCACTTGCCCACCAGTGACTGTCCCCCTGGACTAGCAAATACTGATGGAGCAACTTAGACACATGCTTCTTTCCCCTGTAGCTGATGACAGCCCCTCAAAGCTGGGCTGCTTGTAGGCTCCCTTCCATACAGCCCTTCTCAGAAGAACCCGTCTCCTCATTCTGCACCTCTCCTTTCTCCCGCCAAGAGAAAAAGTTATAACAGCATGAGCTGTGTTCCTGTCTCAAAGAAGCAGGGTGCAAAGCATTTTCTGTTTTATTATAAACAAAAAGGACTACTGTTTGGGGACACTTTATGCTAAGCTTTATGCTTAAAATCTAGCATCTTTTTAAATCTTTACCCTGACTCAGAGATAAACATTAGCAAGCCCATTTTACAGGTGAGGAATTTCCACTTGCTGATGAGGTAACTTGTCCAGGGACATCAGTTAAACAATCAGTTGAAGCCTGGATTCCAACTGACATGTGACAGAATCCCACAGTTGTATTTTCTCTCACTGTTGAGCCCTTGGTATCCAAAAGGTGCCCTGTGAACACGGGGAGGACAGCAAGTTGAGAGGTGGTGCCCACTCTAGAGATGCTCCCCTTTTGCAGGTGAAAGATAAAGAAAAGAAAAAGATGGCCACTAATGTCAATTTGGTGGCTGCCATGTGCAAGGTGTGTGTGTCGCACCCTCATCCCAACACCTCCTCGCCTCCATCTGACAAGGTAGCTGATGCATTCTGTGTTTTATGTTCCTGGAGAGGAAGTAACCTGCCCTAGGCCACACAGTTATGATGATTCCAACTCCTGCCTGAGAGTTCTACCATTTGTAGCCCCCTGTACTAGACTCACTGAGATACAGTTGATACTGTATGAAGGTTGAAGATGATCAACCTTTGGCTGTTTAAAAACTGCCAATGGATACATCCACTTGAGAGCTGAAAATGACAGATTAACACAAATAAGGATTACAACATACCAAATCATCTCATTTAGACCCTAAAATTTAGAGAATTACTATGAAAAACAACATAAAATGTCAAATGACTTGAAAGAAAACTAAAGTATTGTAACTTAAAATTCAGAAGTTCTATTAAAAGGCATCAATTACAAAATAGAACAGTTAAAAGAACGGTAGGAATAAAATTTTCCACAATCACATTAACTTGCAATCCTTTAATAGTATGTCCTATGATTAGAACAGTGTAGTTACCAAACTGGGGTGTGCATCAAAAATCCAACTATTGGAGCCCACTTTAGAGCTTGTGACCCTTATCTACATTCCTAATGAGTTCCCAGATGCTACTGTTGGTCCAGGGACCACAGGTTCTCAGTGCATCCACCAAGTATGCCAGATGCCCTTCCAAGTTTCCCAACAAGCATTAAGGATTACACTTCTGATTCATCGCTGATATTCTTGAAGCATGCTTTGGGTATGTATGTGCATTACCTTATAATAAATCAGGAGCTTGTCAACATATTTGTAAATTATTCAAAGTACCTTCTCCCTCATGACTTCTGGTCATTTCTGTGACATCAATGCATAACCCAGTAAAGTGGAGAGGAGGTGAAAATGAAAGCAACCAACTCTGCTATGTTAGAGCAGCTCTGGCAAATATACAGAGATGAAGGCAATCTATACTAATGGCTAAAACTGAATTGGGGATTATCTGCGTGAATTTGAATGATCCACTCTCTCTCTTCCAGATAGAACTGCTGATAAAAATAGCAACCTCACTAAAGTCGACTCAAGTGTCAAGGCAAGGGACTGACAGGGAAAGCCCATTTGTTTCTGGCTGTTTGCATGACTCACCTAAATCTGACAGTCTGAGGTGGCCAGTGGTTAGTCTAATGAAGGTAAACTTCACTTTGTTGATGACAAAATAAACTAAATGCAGTAATTACCTTTTCTAGGGATTTCTGTGTTGCAAGTGAGAACTGCAACTTACATTTTCTAATGTTCTCAAGTCTTGTTTGTGTCATGACTCAATTTTAATAAAGAAATCATCTTTCATATATTCATTCTGTCAAAACCCAAGAGGAAAATGACAGTGATCTTTCACCAGTTGTTTGGGGCTTGGACATACAGGAGCCTTTTCCAGCACAAGCACCGTGCCATGCTTGGACTCTACCAACAGATCTAACCTCAAGTGTCAAAGAATCATTAGCTACTGGTTTTTGTAGAATTGTCAAGCAAACCAAATGCTATGTGCTTTTAAATAATTTAAACACTCTTACTTGTCATGCAGCATAAAATGCTAATAAAGAAGTTGTGAGGTTTAGCCAGTAAATATGGGTTTAAAAGGAGGTATCAAAAGCAAAATGAAATCAATGGAAAATTATGAGACAAGACTGGAAAGAGCCCATTAACCCTGGGGACATGTGGTGGAGCATGGACTGGTGGAGGAACCACAGGGGAGGAGTCACTCATGCAGCAATGGGTGCTTTAAGTTTAAAAACAAAAAACCAGAAAGGCTGAAAATAATTATAATGTGCAATAAATAAAGGTGAAGAGTATGAAATATAGAAGAGTTTTACTCAACTGAGGCATAATGGAGAGACAGGCAATAAAACAAGAAAAATTTCAGAATATTAATTGTCAAAATATTCTGATCCAATATTTTATGTCACAATGACTAACAGAACATTTCATAGCTTATGTCTTCAAAATACAGTTTGTACACAAGTGGCACCAAAGGATACCTTAGATTATGAGGTACAAATAAAACATGGAGACTAACTTTAAAATAATGCTAAGAAGAATAATGTCACAATCTGGCTATGGTGAATTGAGCAGCAATGAACATTGATGTGGCTGAACCAACCTAGATGTCCTTCAGTTGATGAATGGATAAAGAAAGTGTGGCATATATACATACAATGGAATATTACTCCGCCATAAAGAATGATAAAATTATGGCACTTGCAGGCAAATGGATGAAATTGGAGAATATCATGCTAAGTGAGATAAGCCAATCTCAAAAAATCAAAGGACGAATGATCTCGCTGAGAAGAGGATGATGACATATAATGGGGGGGGTGGGAGGGGTTAGCGTTAGGGTTAGGGTTAGGTTTAGGGTTAGGGTTAAGGAGGGTGGCAAGAATGGAGGAAGGAAGGACTGTATAGAGGGAAAAGAGGGGTGGGAGGGGTTGGAGGGGTGGGGGGAAGGAAAAAAATAACAGAATAGATCAAATAACATTACCCTATGTAAATTTATGATTACACAAATGGCATGCCTTTACCTCATGTACAGAGAAACAACATGTATCCCATTTGTTTACAATAAAAAGAAGAATAATGTCACCAGAGGAAAACACTATAGAGTTTATTTAGCAAATGACAATAGCTATTTCAGAAGTCTGTTATCTCCCTCTCCTATCATGTGGCAACATAAATAAAATACTGTTGAAAGTACAACAAACTTTCAACAGTGGATGAGCTTTCTTTATGATCTCAAAGTATTCATTTGCTCACCCTAGAGCCAGCACCATCAGCAAGGACCCAGTGTGGGCTGCCATTTGGAAGCAAACCTATGCCCTTCACAAGAACCACGAGATGAACCCCATGTAGCCACTCCTATGCCATCACCTGCACCTTCTCAAGAACCTGGGCACTGGGAGTTCTCTCACCTCAACTGAAGGGCAGAGGGGTGACATGCTGCTGGGGACAAGGCTCACATGTTCTACATAGGAGTAGGTGTTTCAGGCTCTCATGAAACACCAAGAAGCCCTTGGGAGTAATCGTCCTCACAAACGTAGGAACTTTGCTGTGAGAAGAGATACATTAGATATATTTTTCTGAATCACCAACTTTTCTCTAGCTAACATTCAAAGAAAATTGTTATCAAATATTATCACTTTTGTGTTTGAACAGGGTTCAAGACTGTTATCAACAGTTTACTTCAATCCCAGTGTACCTGGGTAGAAAACTAATATAAAGAGTAAAAAATGATTGAGAAGGAAACAGCACCATTTTCCACCACTACAGATTCCCATAAGTAGCAAAGAACAAAGTTCCTCTGGTTTCATTATTCTAGTGACCAAGCCACAGCACAAAACCAGCTCCAATCTCTTCAAATTTGACTACATTTCTTCCTTCCAATAAAGATAGCTTAAAGAAGTATTTTCCTTACATTATCCAAGTAAAGGCACAAAAATCTATGTCCAAGAACACAAAATTCAGTTAAAATTTTATTTGAAAAAATAAGGGTCATTGTAATCTGAAAATAAAAGTGGGGATATGATGCTATCTTGCAGATTAACTTAAAACACACAATCTTACTCAATTTGGAAGGGTTTAGGAAGCTGGAATTAAGCAAATTTCTCAAATGATCAAAAAGTGAGGGTCTAGAAACTACAGACTACAAAGAGGACTGGTACAACACTAGGGTTAGTCTAGTCATGCCACAATCCTTAAGTCCTTTAAAATACACTTTGTAATAATGTCATATACATAAATAGTATGAAAATGTCTCAACCAATAGGTTAATTTGGTCTTGAACAACAGTGTAACAACATTCATACAGAAACAACTAAATAACCATGTCCAAAAACAGTGACCAATGTGCTAATAAGTTGTGGAATGCTACTAGGTTTTCCTCTTGTTCTTATTTTAAGAATAATTTCAGTAGAGACAGAAGACATGCTTACTAAATCTGCATATAAGAAAACCTCTGAGTATTTTGAGTGACAACACCAAGACTCAGAACAATTTTAACAAACAGATTCAACCAGCTGAAACAAACAAACCCTAACAAAAACAAATGTCAAGTTTCATTTTACGTTCAAACAGATAATTGTGCAAATAAATAGGGGTCCAGACTTATCTTGACTGTGTTGTAACACAGTAAACTTCAGGTAATAGCAAGACTCATACAGCTGTGTTCAATCTACATTAAATAGTGCCAGACAGCTGCACTTTTTTAATGTCTCCATTCCTGGCCCCCCATTTTCTGACAGCTGTCACCTTTTCGGTTATCAGTTTTTCTGTGTCCCACTTCCAATATGCTGCTTCTAATCTCCTGACAGCTCTAGGAAAACCAGACAAGCAAGCAGGAGTTGTGTACAAGTAACAGAAGGATCCAGAAACTTTAATGAGGTTTGCTACACATATCTTAATTTCACAAACAGCTTTTGCTTTTTTCATCTCTGGCTCTACTGCAGGTGGCTGAAACTGGAGGACACAGGTACTCTATAGGTGATATATTTCTATGGCACAAGCAAATCAAGGAAGACAATAAGCTCTCGTGGATAGATGTTGCTCAGACTGTGTCTGGAATACTGTTTTCAGTTCAAAGAAACAACTATGACATATACGGCAATAAGACTAGTTGGTGAGGAAGTCTAAGGGTCCTGTTATATTAGGCCAAATAAATGTGCTGTAATGTTTAACCTTATGATCTTTGAAAATGGAACAAAATGTCTTGGCAGGGAGCAGCGTTCATAGGAGAGCCACCATCAGAAAGTCTGAAAGGCTGCTCCAGGCAGGACGGGCCAGACTCGATATTCACTTCCCAAGTGGGATAAAGTGTGAACAATGGTCAAGCATTAAGGGACAGCAGATGCTGACTTAAAGAAGACAAATGTTTAAAATGTCCAACACTAAAGGAGTTGTTTTTTCTAGGTAGTGAGCTACTTAACCTGAAAAGCACTTAAGTTAAGGCTGGAGTCTCATTTCTCTGGGATGGTGTAAAAAGAATCCATGCACAGGTTAAACTTTACTCTTTTGGAGGACTGAACACAGGGTGCTTACCACAGTGCTACATCTCCAACCCCTCCGAAAATAATCTGAGACAGGGTCTGGCTTAGTTGCTTAGGGCTTCTCCAAAATGTTGAGGCGGGACTTGAACTTGCCGTCCTCCTTTGGATTTCATTCTTCAAACTCTGCAAAAACAAAGCAGTGTAACAGAAATTTGTTTGCAATTGATTATCTGTAATACACTACAATTAATTTTGCTACAAGACTGAAATAAAAAAATGAACATGACCAAGATATGAGTTTAGATTAACAAATCAAAGTAAATTATGACAAAAAAATGATTCAGAATCACCCCCTAAACAGAACATGGCAAAACAAAACTGCTAAAATGATAAAAGAATACATATAACACTTGAATGGTTTTAAAACACAGATCTCTAGATTTAAAGGATCTTTCACTTTAAATCCAATGATTCAACTGATAGGACTCTTGAATCTGAAAATAAAATTATGCCATTTATGCAAGGGAGTCTTTGCAATTCCTACAACCCTAAGCAAGGATTTTTAAACTGCAGGATAAAAGCTACCTTTCCTGAATCCCAGTGGTCATTTGTACTGAGTGTCCTTGTTGTTCCAGGACCCCAAAGATGCAGTTGCAGCAGGTCTTATAATTAAAGAAACAAGGAAAAAAAAGAAAGAAAGAAAAAAAAAAAACCTCATCATTGAAAATTGCAGGGTACAGAATGTATTATTTGTAGACGGGTTAGGAGCCCCCATGAAATATTTAGATGGTTTCATTCACCACATACATGCTGTGCATTTTGTTTTTATGATACTTCTCACAGAATACATATCTTGAATTTCATGAAAAAAATGTTTCCAGAAACTGTTTCTCTACTACCCAATTGTTCAAGTTTAATAAAAGGGATACCCTTTCAAATTAATATTAAAAATATTTTTATTGAGGAAACTACCTTGAACTTTAATAATACAATGACTTTTTCCAGGGTAGATTCAATAAGGTTGATAGGTGTTTGATCCTTTCCAAGAATTTTGATATTGGACACACTAAAAGAATATTTTTATAGCCCATTTTACCTATAATACAGTATTGAGGAATTATTTTAAAAATATATTATTGTATATTACTATACATAAGAA
The DNA here is from genome assembly GCF_902686455.1 of Sciurus vulgaris. Classification (NCBI taxonomy): domain Eukaryota; kingdom Metazoa; phylum Chordata; class Mammalia; order Rodentia; family Sciuridae; genus Sciurus; species Sciurus vulgaris. The sequence goes on along the minus strand of NW_027632876.1, from coordinate 1,836,365 downwards.
TACTGCATTTTCTCTAGGTTTTTACAGAGAGATTCCTTATTTCCACCCTTAACCATTTCTGCCATAAAGTCTGAAAACCAAAGTCATTTCTGTATATAAACTGTCTCATAATACTGAGTTCCAAGACAGCAAATTCCTTTTCCCCCTACTTGGTTCCCCTTAGTCTTTTATTTAAAGAGGGGGAAAATACATACACATACACACACACACATTTCACAGTCACCTCAGTTGTCTTCTTACAGAAAATTCCCTATAGTTTTACTCATTCCAATTTCTCTTCAGCTGGCATCTCCTTCCTTTTATCTTAATTGTTTCTTGTTTACATTAGTGATGATTTGTTTTAACCTAGACATTCTGTTGGCTTTCTTTTACACAACGTGAAGAGGGTATTTGTATGCCCCAGAATGTCACATTTTGTTTTCATTTCAGCAGCACCTCCACCCCCTCTCCATATTCCCCTCAAATATTTACCCTGAATGTTCACATAATCTTAATCTCCAATGTGAATCAAACACAGCTCCTGTTATTCCCTCCCCATCAACTAAGTGTCACTCATCACTCTTTCTTACAATAACAAAAATGATGACAATCTCAAAGATACAAGGGTCACTAGTTTCAATTCTCAAGAGTAAACTTATCCTAAGTCCCTCCATAGCTAAAACTCCCTAACATCTTAGTTGTTCCCTCAGGCTGCATACTAACTTGCTCCCTGTCTCAGTAAATGGAACATACACTGGGGGAGGAAAAGTTAGAAAGACAGAGGTTGGGATACATTTTCAGGGCTTAGAACACTACATTATGAATTAAATGAATTAATCAGGCAAAAAGGTGTCCTGAAAGGTTATTCCATGGGGTAAATGATGTAACTACAGTTGTCCACATGTGGTTAAAAGCACTGAGGGTCAGGAGAATGAGGAAAACAAGTATTTTGAGAGTCTCCTCAAGTGTTATTAATAAAGGCCTGAATCAAGGGGCCTGTAGAGAAGAAGGGATAGAAAGGAAAGAAAAGTATTCCCTGAAGTTTCACAAAACGAAAAGGAATCATAGTTGAGTAATTTCAACAAATACATACTAGTATGATGATCCCCATTTTTGTTTAGTAGTACATTCAAAGAAAATTCTTTATAAAATGAAAGTGATTAAGACATTCAGAGTGATGAGTTAAGAAACTTCAGAATTTGCATAGTAAAAAAATAAATGGGAAAAGGAACTGACAGGCTGTGATTTTTCAAAAGCAAAATTCAATTTTCAGAGCAATTTGAAAATTTACAAACTTCTCTGAAAATCCTTGTGATTTTTTTTCCACTTCACTAAAGGCAACTTCACCTACTGCTTTAGTAATAAATGCAAGGGAATTAATTCAGACTGAAAGTCACTTATGACCTTTTAGTTTTTATCAAAATTAGAGTTTTGTAGGACAAAAAACTATTTGCCAAAGCATTCTAGTTTACCAATATCTTTAATATAGTAACGACCTATTCACTGCTCCTGACCAAAAACAATTTTAGAAAGTTGACTGGAAAAGTAGGAAGACATCAGTTTCTCATTCAACATTACTGAGTACATAACTATGCTAGGCCATATTCTGTATTAGAAACAGGGAACGCTTAAGTAAGAAATAGCCTTTACCTAAAGAAAAGTCTGTTAAAAAAATCCCTAGGAAAGAGATACAAGAGAAGTAAACATCCAGAATGGCAATGCACACCTTATGAAAATAATTAGACTTTGGGCACAATTCAACTTTCATTATTTCAGTGCATTTAAATTTTCATAGCAAAAGGAAAGATTTGCAAAAAGGCGAGTGTACAAATTCTCAGTGGTAACTACTTTCCAAAAGCTAGTTTGGTACTACTTATATAATTGTCAAAAGATAAACTGAACACTTAATTTACATTTTTGGAAGGACAAGGTAATTCCAATAGAAGAAAAGAAATGACTAGATATATGACATAAAACATTCCTACAACTCTCTATGTGGTTTGGGCCAAGTCGATTTCCTCCTGTATTATATCCTCAATTTTTCTTAATATCTGTTATTACCTATATCAGATATTAAAATAACAAATGCACGATACACTACTAAAAAAATTGGAGGAAAGTTTTACATAAACCCAAAGTTCAGTATTATAAATGAGCTTTCATTAGAAAACTTCACTCTACATAAAAAGGTAAAAATATCTTTCCACAGAATCCTTGTCACTGAAAAAAAAACTGTAGGTTTTCATCAATTCATAAGTGTTTGATGAGCACCTACAACGTGCTAGGGACTATTTAAAAATCTGGGTCTAGGAGAGTGAGGAAAATGGGCAAATTTGTGGAGCTTAATTGAATTAAGAATACATTTAGGGCTGGGATGTGGCTCAGTGGTAGGGCGCTCGCCTAGCAAATGTGAGGCACTGGGTTCAATCCTCACTACAACACAAAAATAAATAAATAAATAAATAAATAAATAAATAAATAAATAAATAAATAAATAAATATATAAAAGTATATTAAAAAAAAAGAATACATTTAGGAAAATAGGAATTCACTGAAGAAGTGTTATTTGAGCAAAGACCTAAAAAGGTGAGTAACTGAACTGAGGAGAAAACACTTCAGGCAGAGGGAACAAAAGTAAACAGGTCCTCAACTCAGCTCACATGTAGCTTAGTGAAGGAACAGCAAGGAATCTTTTGAGGCTGGACTGGGCACAGAAAAATCTAGTAAATGGGGTTACAGCAGGGAATAAAAGAGTGTAAGGCCTGTAGGCTATTGTAAAGACTGATTTTTATTCTGAAGAGACAGGGTATCTTTGGATGGTTTTAAGTAGGGAAGTGACATCAATGACTTTTTAATAGTTGGACAATTAACTCTAAAATTAGGGTGTTTGGAAACAGCTACTGTAAGTCAAAAATTTTTTTAAGAATTTAAAATGAACACATGAATTTGGGAGGAAATCAAAAAATAAACAGGTCATACTAAAAATCCCTAGCTGCCCGTGAAAGGGATAGACAGGTCAGAAACTAGGTGTGACAGCTTAACATTTATTGCCAACCAGATTTTCTGCGATGTAAACAGGCCCTGATAGTGAGAAAAACTGAAGTTTTCGACAAAATCACTTGGCCGCTGATGAGCCCGAAAACCCCTCCGTTTGACAGGGCATGTGTTTAAAGACTCACCTTCACGTCCTGAAGTAGGTGGGCCGGGAGAGCCAAGCCATCTGGGGAGTGAGACTCCTGAGCAGGGAGAAGGCTCTCCAGTGATGCAACGGAGCTGCCCAGCGGAGCACGGCTTATCTGGTCTACTGGCTGCCACACGAACTTCAGGGTGCCAATCTCCAGGAGTCAGGGCTGCCTTCACCTGGCAATCGCATCTCCCGCGGGTGACAAGCAGACTCCACCCTGAGCGACAAATCACCATCAGGCCACCCAGTTTCCCAGAACCCTGTAGGAAGCTGTGATTCCACCCACCGGCGGGCCTGGGAAAGCCCCCAAGCAGACCCTGGTGAGTATGGTCCCAGTGGAAACTCCCCGTCGCGCCTTTCAGAGCCATGCACCCGGGCCCGCAGGCCGCCACAGGCCCCTTGCATGTCCCGCGTGCAGGGGAAGACGACCGCCATGTTAACCGCCGCAACACCCGGAGGGTCTGCAGGCCGCCTCTGAGGACCCTGAGGTGGACGGGGAAGGCTCACCCGGGGAGATGGGGAGCGGCTGGTCGGGAGCTCAATACTTCTTAGGAAAAGCCACCATTTCTCAGTTGATGACTTTCCCACCATCCTAGTCCCAGACCCTTTTCACGCCCAACGTACTCACAAGTCCTTGATCACGACCATCTTCCGGGTTCTCCCTCGCAGCGCCGCCGCTACCTCCTTCTAAGACGCTTGCGCGGTCCCGCCTCCCATCCACTACCGCGCCTGCGCGGTCCTTCCGCCGCAACCCGTCGCGTCCGCACGCCAGCAGGGCGCTAACTCCGCCCAGTTGTACGCCCCACCCCAGGCGTGCGAGCCGGTCACTGCAACTGCTGGGAGCGCTGGAGCAGCAGGGCCTTTATTGCTCCTGCTCCGTCTTCTAGCGCGGACTCCCTTGGAGTTTCACACTCCTCAGTTGCCGAGGGCGCTCGAGGCTTGTGTGCGGCCTAGGCTTTCTGGCATTTCAGCTGCTTCCCTGAAAGGGGTTTGTGGCTGTCAGTGCTGTCCTCCTCTAAGAGGAGGACCTTCTAAATTAAGATGTAAATCCTGAACAGCAAGATGGCAGAATAAAGGAGGTCACTTTCCTTGCTGCTCTGCAGGTCGAAGCCAAGAAAGGCAACTTCTACCCAAGGTGAGTGAACCCAAAAAAAAACGGTGGGGGGGGGGATTTACTGGAATAGATACAACAATTTTTAATTTTGCTTTAAAATAATTCTCTTTTAAAGAAATGAAAAATTGGGGAAAAAATGTTTTGTCACCTCCGTATATTTTATTCAGTACTTAGTATGTACTGGGTGTTCTAAGTGCTTTGAATGAATTAGCACAATTAATCCTCTAAGCTAACACATGAGGTTATAGGTACTACTATGTATTTTAAAAGTGAATATAGTGAGAGATAGAAAGGTGTTTGCTAACTCAAGTTTAGTCAGCTGTCCACAACATAAACTTAGGCAGTCCAGAACCACAGCCTGAGTTTTTAACCAGTCTACTGTACTGTCTCCTTAAATTGGCTATAGCCTGGCCTAGCGGGTATTAAAGGAGGCAAACTTGCCTGATCTTGACTTTAGTAAGACTGCTTTTTAAGAATGTTTGCTAAAGTTTTTGGTAGCTTCCCTTTATTAAAGGTGTTCTCTTTCTATTTTGAGTTTTGTCATTATTTAGTGTTTTTATTTTGCAAAATGTCTTTTCTAGTTTTTTGAGATAATATTGTTTGTTATCTTTTGTTAATTTGATGTGTTCTGTACCTAGATTTTCTAATGTTGAGCTGTCTTGTATTTTCAGAATAAACATTAGCTAACAATGCTTTATATTTATTTTATTTCTCATTTGTCAGATGATTTTAGGTTAGGTTTACTTAATAGTTCTGGAAATTAAGATTGTGAAGATGAGAGACCTTTATAAGTAGTACTGATTTAACCTCAGATGACAAACTAACGGCGAATAGCTTATTAGTTTAAAATAAGAATGACTTCTGTATAAGGTATTTATTTTTCACTCAGCAGGGATTTTTAAAAGCACTTAACTAAAAATAGGTTCAGAAACTGTGAATCTTAGTATATAAACGTTATGGCATTTTGGAATTTGTAATCTAATGGTAATTTGGGTGTATTTATGTATGGGGGGATGGTTAAAGGACGTAATTTGTGACTCCAAAACAGTGAGAAGTTCTTATCTAATTAATAATTTAGTAAAGATCATAATTTGTTGCATATTTTATTTGGTGTTTGAATAGAATTTTTTTAAGTTTTACTTTCTGTTTTTTGTTTTTATTGCTTAACGCTTTCTTTGGTTGTTACATTAGAGTGTTCTTGAGAAACCTGCATTATTGTCTTTCTGAACTTCTCTTTTCCTTGTCTATTCTCATTATAGTAGTCATGGATCACTTAACAACAAGGATATATTTTGGTAAATACATAGTAAAGTGATTTGTTCATTGTGTGAACTTCATAGAATGTATTTACATAAACTAAGATAGATATGACATCACTAGGCAATATCATTTATAGGACCACCATGGTAAATGCGGTCTGTTACTAAAGGAAATGTACACTGGGCACATGACCTTACTTAGGTTTTAAAATCAAACTTTCTTAAAACATTTTTGAAGATTAATATGTTGAAAACAATTATTTAGTAAAAAGAGATATGATACAAAGAAGTTTGTCTCTCAAGTAACCTAAGAGAAATCAGTGAATTTAAAATAATTATTATTACAGTTAAAATGAAATAAGATAAATAACATAAATTCTAAATTTGAGAAAAATACAGTAAATAATTATCAGATATAATGTATAAAAATTAGAAAATAGCTATTATGTAAAGTGCTTACAACTTATAAAAAGCTAATTATTTGTAGAATTATTTGTAAGGTGTATTAGTTTATATTTTCTCTTCGTAAAATATATGTTGATCTATCCGTAGCACTTCCAATCACTTCTAAATTTCTTATGATTTACATAAGGACAAATTGGCTTCTATCCTTGCCACATATTCAGAAATGTGTTTCTTCTTAATTATTATGTGATATGTACTTAATGTATAATTTTTAAGTGAGCCTTTAAATTTTTCAATTTTTTTCTTTTTATATGACAGCAGAATGTATTTTGACACATCATATATTCATGGAGTATAACTTCCCATTCTTGTAGTTAGTTATACATGATGTGGGGTTTACACCAATCATGTATTCATATATGTCTGATTCATTCTACTGTCTTTCCCACTTCAAACGCTCCTTCCTTCTCCTTATACCTTCTTGTCCAATCTGATGAAACTACACACACACACCCACACCCATGCGCGCTCACACACACCTTGGCCTATTGTGAGTCAGTATCCACATATCAGAGAACATTCAGCCTTTGGTTTTGGGGGATTGGCTTGTTTCACTTGGCATGGTATCCAGTTTCATCCATTTGCCAACCAACACTGTAATTTTATTCTTCTTTATGGCTTATGTTTTATCATGTATGTGTACCACATTTTCTTTGTTTGTTCATCTGTTGAGGGGCACCTAGGTTGGTTCCATAGCTTGGCCCTTGTGAACTGAACTGCTATACACATTGATGTGACCAAGTCACTATAGTAGGCTGATTTTGAGCCTTTGAATATATGCCAAGGAGTGGGATGGCTGAGTCAAATGGTGGTTCCATTCTGAGTTTTCTGAGGAATCTCCCTACTGTTTTCCAGAGTGCTTGTACCGATTTGCAGACCGACCAGCAACATGTGAGTGTACCTTTTCCCCACATCCTTGTCAACATTTATTGTTGCTTGCATTCTTGATGTTGCCATTCTGACTGGGGTAAGATGCAACCTCAGTGTAGTTCTGATTTGCATTTCTCTAATTGCTTGTGATGTTGAACACTTTTTCATATATTTGCTGACATCATGTTTCTGCTTCTGTGAAATGCCTGTTTAGTTCCTTTGCCCATTTGCTAATTGGGTCATTTGGGGTTTTTGGTGTAGAGATTTTTGAGTTCTTTATATACCTGGACATTACTGCTCTATCTGAGGTGCAGGTGGCAGAGAATTTTCCCCCATTCTGTGGAATCTCTGTTCGTGTACTTGATTGTTTACTCTGCTGTGATACCATCCCATTGAGTCTTGATTTTACTTCTTGCACTTTAGAAGGTGTTTCATTGTTTTGTTTCTTGGTGGAGGTGCTGGGGATCAAACCCTGGGCTTTGTGCATGCTAGGCAAGCACTCACTCTACCAACTAGCTATGTCCCCAGCCCTACTTTAGGAATCTTGATGAAGAATTTGGTTCTTAGGCTCACATGATGGAGAGTTGGGCCTACTTTTTCTTCTAGTATGCGCAGAATCTCTGGTCTAATGCCTAGGTCCTTGATCCACTTTGATTGGGTTTTGTGCAGGGTGAGAGATGGGTTTCATTTTGTTGCAAATGGATTTCCAGTTTTCCCAGCATCATTTGTGGAGCAGGCTCTCTTTTCTCCAGTGTATGTTTTTGGCACCTTTGTCTAGTATGAGAATCTGTATTTATGTGGGTTCATCTCTGTGTCTTCTGTTCTGTACCATTGATCTTCATGTCTATATTGGTGCCAATGCCATGCTGTTTTTGTTACTATAGTTCTGCAGTATAATTTAAGGTCTGGTTCACTTTTCTCCCTAAGAATTTCTTTGGCTATTCTGGGCCTTTTGTTTTGTTTTGTTTTGTTTTGTTTCAGATGGATTTCATGACTGCTTTTTCTATTTCTATGAAGAACATCAGAACCTTATAGGAATTGCATTGAATCTGTGTGATGCTTTTGGTAGTGTGGCCATTTTAACAGTGTTGATTGTGCCCATCGAAGAACATGGAGATCTTTCCATCTTCTGAGGTGTTCTTCAATTTCTTTCTTTGGTGTTCTGTAGTTTTCATTGTAGAAGTGATTTCACTTCTTGTTGGATTGCTTTGCAATCATTTTATTTTCTTTGAGGCTATTGTGAATGGGATAGTTTTCCTATTTTTTACTTTCAGTTGATTCAGCACTGATGTATGAGGATGCAATTGATTTATGAGTGTCAATTTTGTGTCCTGTCACTTTGCTGGATTCATTTACGAGTTCTGGAAGTTTTCTGGTGCAGTTTTTTGGATATTCTGAATATAGAATAATGTGCTCAGCAAAATAGGGATGGTTTGTGTTGTTGTTTTCCTATTCATATTCCTTTGATTTCTTTCTTTTGTCTAATTGCTCTGGCTAGAATTTTTAGGACTATGTTGAGTAGAGGTGGTGAAGGAGGGCATCCCTGTCTTGTTCACTTTCTACAGGGAATGCTGTAGGTTTTTCTCCATTTAGAATGTTAGCCCTGTGTTTCACATATATGACATTTGTAATGCTGAGGTATGTTCCTATTATCCCTAGTTTTTCTGGTGTTTTGAACATGAATAGATGCTTATTTGTTTGAATGCTTTTTCTGCATCTCTCAAGATGGTCATGTGATTCTTGTCTTTAAGTCTACTGATGTCTTGAATTAAACTTATTGATTTCCATATGTCAAACCAACCTTGCATCTCTGGATGAACTCCACTTGATTCTGGTTCACTATCTTTTGAACGTGTATTTGTATGCAATTTGCCAGTATTTTTACATCTATGTTCATTGGGGATATTGGTGGGAAATTTTCTTTCCTGGATGTGTCTTTGTCTAGTTTTGGTATCAGGGTGATAGAAATTTCATGGAAAGTTTGGAAGGGTTTTCTCCTTTTCTAGTTCATGGAATAATTTGAGAAGGATTTGTGTGAGTTCTTCTTGAAGTTCTGGTAGAGCTTGGCTGAGAAATCATCTGGTCCTGGGCTTTTCTTGTTTGGTGGGCTTTTGATAGCATCTTCAATTTCAATGCTTGAAATTAATCTGTTTAAATTTTGTGTGTGCTCCTGATTTGATTCAATTTGGGTAGGTCATGTCTTTCTAGAAGTTTATTGTTATCTTCAAGATATTTTATTAGAATATAAACTTACAAAATCAGTTCTGATTATAATCTGTATTTTAGTAGAACTGATTGTGATATTTCCTTTTTCATCATGAATTTTGGCGATTTGAGTTTTCTCTCTTTCTCTTTGTTGGTTTGGCTGAGGGTTTAGCAATTTTGTTGTTGTTGTTGTTGTTTTTTTTTTTTTCAAAGAACCAACTTTTTATTTTGTCACTTTTTTCAGTTGATCTTTTGTTTCAATTTCATTGATTTTTGTTCTGGTTTTGATTGTTTCCTGTCTTCTACTGTGTTTGGTTTTGATTTGTTCTTTTTCTAGGGTTTTGAGAATGTGGGGTTAGGTATTTTATTTGTTGACTTTATATTCTTTTGATGAATGAGTTCAATACAGTGAACTTTCCTCTTAGCATTTCCTTCATAGTGTCCTAGAGATTTTGACATGGTTTCTTTGTTTAGTTTCCATTTGAAGTAGCTGTCCCATGATGAGAGGGTTATGTTGGAGTCACATAGTGTTATTGTGTTGTGGTGCATTTGACTTTTGGAGTTGGGAATATTTGGTTTGATGTATGTATATGCTCCATTGTCTGGGGCATAGATGTTTGTGATTGCTATGTCTTGTTGAGATACGATTCCCTTGAGCAGTGTGAAGTATTTTTTGTCCCTCCTGATTAACTTTGGCTTGAGGTCCACTTTGATATGATGATGGAAACCCCTGCTTGTTTATGCGATCCTAGGAATATGTTTTCCCCATCCTTTTACCTTCGGTCTGTGAATTTCTTTGCCTATGAGGTGAGTCTCTTGGAAACAGCATATCATTGGATCTTGTTTTTTGATCCAGTCTGCCAGTTTGTCTTTTGATTGATGGGTTTATGCCATTTATATTCAATGCTATTGTTTAGATATTGTTTCTATTCCCTGTCATTTTGATTTATTTCTGGTTCAAATTGGTTGCTCCATTGATTTGCTGTTCTTTTAGTGTACTTCCTGCCTTTGCTGGTTTTCACTTTTATTTTTGGTTTCTTCATGAAATATCTTACTTGGTATGTTTTGTAGTTCAGGCTTTCTAGTTGTGAGTTCTTTTAGCTTTTGTTTATCATGTAGGGTTTTTATTTCGTCATCATTTCTGAAGCTTAACTTTGCTGGATATGGTATTCTTGGCTGGCATCCGTTTTCTTTTGGAAGTTGGAATATGTTGTTCCGAGACCTCCTAACTTCATGGGTCCAGGTTGAGAGATCAGCTGAGATCCGGATTTGTTTCCCTCTAAATGTTACCTTTCATTTTTGTCTGGTAATTTTTTTAAATTCTGTCCTTATTCTGAAGGTAAGGCATTTTCATAATAATGTGTGTTGGTTTTGGTCTGTCGTAATGTTGTGTATTTGAGGTCCTGTTGGCCTTCTGTATTTGATTTTCCATTTTATTTTTCGGGTTTGGGAGATTTTTAGATATTGTTTCATTGAAAAGGTGGTACATCCCTTTTGTTTGTGTATTGAGCATTCATCTATACCTACCAATGAATATTGAATTTGATCTTTTCAGGGTTCCCCATGTTTCTTGCAGATTCTGTTCTTGGTCTCTTAATATCTTTTCTCCATGGTCAACTTTGTTTTCAAGACTATATATTTTGTTTTCATTGCTCGAAACTGTCTTCCAAGTGATGTAGTCTGCTGGTGATGCTTTCAGTGAATTTTTAATTTGGTTTATTGAATTCTTCATTTTCAGAATTTTTGATAGATTTTTTTGTTGTTATTGTTGTTGTTTTCAGAACCTCTGCCTCCTTATTAATGTAATCTTTCACTTATTGTATTTTCTCTCTGATTTCAATCCTTATACCATAATTTACTTTGCAGATCAATTTAACTAAGTAAATTCAAAACTCCTTCTCTAACATTTCTTCCACTGTGTTGTCAATGGATTCTAGTACTGGATATCTTGGTTGGTTTGGGGCAAATGTTATTTGTGTGCCTACCCATCTAGCCGTATAGATCTGAGGCAGTAGATTGTCTACCTTGTGGATGTGTAGTATCCCTGAAGGTTTCCAGGACCTCACTTGTGGAAAAGCTGCCTGTCTGCTTTCTTGGTTTCATGCCATGGAGCAGCCAGCAAGACAACCACCTCTATTCCACCATCTTGAAACCCATTTAATTTTAAAGCACAGATTAAATACTATTTTGTTCAAAGGAACATTTAATGTTTCTAAGTGTAGAATTTAAGAAATTTTTATATCAGTGTTTTGTTTGATTTTACTGCCATACTATTATAGCTATAATTTGCTGTTTTCACTGTCTATTTGATTCAGGCGAATTTAGCTTTGCCTCTGTTTTTCAACCATAATTTCCTTTTATGTTTCAAAGTTAAATACATTTTTGAATATAATTGCATTATGGAATACAAATCCATAGGACTTTCATTTATATACATTTTGTTCAGTTCTGCAAATTGTTTTAAAATATTTTGTGCAGAATAAAACATTTTAAATTCAAAAAAGCACTTATCTTTTTTAATATGTAATATAACAGTGTTTTATAATTTGAAGTGTACAAAACAGTATGCAGTTTTGATATCTAGAGTAAACAATACCACCAATGTCTTTAAATCCTTTTGGAGACTTTGCATATCTAAGAAATCATTTTATTTTCTTCTTATTATTATTTATTTATTTATTTATTTATTTATTTTGACACTACAGGGATTAAACCAAGGACCTTGCACATGGTAGGCAAGCACTGCACCACAGATCCACATTCCCAGCCATTTCTATTTTGTTTTTGAGACAGCATTTCACTAAGGGGTGGGGCTGGCTTTCAACTTGTGCTTCTCAAGCTTTGACCTCCTGAGTAGTTGAAATTTCCTGGATAGGACAAAAACATAATTGTAGTATAAACACCATTCTGCATCCCCCCTTTTTTTTCTTTGATTTGTCTCAAGGACTGAATGAGACAGAGGAGTAGACCTCTTATGTGTGTTATGGCACATAACAATCAAATAATTTGGCCTTTACTCAGTTGGAGTTGCTGGGAAAATGAAGGTCCAGAAGGAGGGGTAGAGATTGAGACAAAACCAGGCTTTGTGAATACTGGTATGGTGGACAAGTTGGAGCTTGTAGTGAAATCTAAAATGAAACATATCGCTTTGCAGAAGTGAAATCACAAATGGGAGCTGTCTTTGGAGAACCCTTGCCTCTATGTCAGTGCTTCTCTGGATCTGCAGCCAATAATCTGGTAGATGGCTTGGTGCTGCTGGTAGTACTCAAGAGTAAGCATTGAGGAAGAAGAGCTGGACCTGCATTGGAGGAGAATATGAACAACCCAAAGTCCTGCAGGTACTTTGCTTTGAGTTTGTGTCTGTATCTGAATCCTGAAACCTTTATAGAGTAATGACCACAGCTTTGCTGCTGTTTCTGAATTTTATACAAATTCATATTGGTCAAATCTAACTCAGAGCCATAAAGTGAAGGGTATTCTGGAACGCAGTTCCAAGTATACCTGCAATGACCCAGATGATCCAGCCAAATAGCATTCCATGTTAAATCTAAGACTGTTTCCTTTCATTCATATTCTTTATCTTGTGGCAAAATAACAAATAAACAAAATTCACTTTCTTTCCCGTTCCTAAGTTACAGTTCAACAGTGTTATATATGTTTATAATATGCAAGCATCATCAGGATCCATTTCCAGAACTCTTTTCCTATAAAACTGAAATTCTGCACTCATTAACTAATAATTTATTAGTTATTAGTCTCTTCTCCCTAGTCCCTGATAACCATTATTCTCTCTGTATAATCGGATCACTCCAAATACTTCATCTAAGTGGAAACAGAGCATGTGCCTTTTCTGTGACTGGCTTATTTCACTTAGCATAATACCCTCAGTGTCTGTGCATTGTATAGTACATTGCTAAATACCCTTCCTCTTTCACGTCAAGTGATATCTCATCACATAACACATTTTGCTTGTCTCTTTATCCACCCATGGACACTTGGGTTGCTTTCACTTGTTGTAGGTTGTGGACAGTGTTGCCATGCACATGGATGTACAAACATTTCTTTGAGGCACTTCTGCTTTGGTTTGGATCTTAAATGTCCCCCAAAGACCCATGTGTTAAAGGTGTGGTCCCCAGGTGGCACTCTTGGGAGATGGGGCCTAGTAAAAGGAAGTTGGGTCACTGAGGGTGTGCCCTTGTAAGGGACTGTGTGATCCCTGCCTGTCCTTGCCCTCCTTGCTCCTTGGCTTGTGATGTGAGCCGATTCACTTTCCCTTGTGCTCCCACTGTGATATCCCCAAAGCCAATGGGGACAGTTGGTCCTGGGCTGGAATATCTAAACCCATAGCAATATAACCCTGATCTCTTTGTAAGTTAATTATCTCAATTTTTTTTATAATTATGATGGAAAGCTAACACACTTGCTTTCAATTTGAGGTTGTATAACAAGAAGTTGAATTTCAGGATCATGTAGTAATTCTAATGTTTTGAAGAACCATCATACTATTTCCCCTAGTGTCTGTACCATTTTATTATCAATGAAGGGATTCTGATTGTTTCATGTCCTTGCTAACAGGTGTTATTTTTCTGGATTTTTGACAGTAGCCATAGTAATATGTACAAGGCATATATCATTGTAGTTTTGATTTCATTCAAATAATGACACTGAGCATCTTCCTATGCTTTTTTGGCCATTTCTATATCTTTGGAGAAAATGTCTTTAAGATCTTTGCCCATTTTTTAATTTAGTTTTTTTTTTTTTGTTAAATATTAGGAGTTCTCTACATATTCTGAATATTAACCACCTATCAAATATATTATTTGGAAATATTTTATCCTGTACTGTGGATTTTCTTTTATACTGTAATTTGATTTTCAGTTTTCATGAAATCCAGTTCTTTCATTGCCTGTGCCTTTGGTGTTATATACAAGAAAGCATTGCCAAACCTAATATCACACATGGAGGCCTTTGATCCATTTTGAGTTAATTTGTGCATATTGTGTGAAGGGTCTGACGTCATCCTTTTGTTTGTATATCTAGCTTTCCCAGCAGAATTTTCTTAAAAGTCTCCTTTCCCCTCATTGAATGATCTTGGCACTCTTGGCAAAAATTGTGTGATTATACAGGCAGGGTTTCTTTTTCTGAGCTCCCTGTTCAAATCCATTGTGGTAATACAGGTCTGTCTCTATGTCTGTGCCACAGTGTTTTGATTACTGTAGCTTTGTAATAAGATTGGAAATCAAGAAATGTGAATTCTCCACCTTTGCTCTCTTTTGTAAGACTGTTTTGGGCAGTGCAGAGTTCCTTAGGAGTCTATAGATATTTTAGGATGAGCTTTCTGTTTCTGTAAAACAAAATAAAAAATCCATGTAATTGGGGTGTTGACAGGGTTTACATTAATCTGTTGATGGCTGTGAGCTTCTTCATTTTGTATTGGTGTGTCTATCTGTTGTACACATGCATGGTAATTAACTTTTTTGCTATTGGGTCATATACAATAGTTGCTATTACAAGATTCCTGCAATAAATAACCTTTTATATAAATATTTCACATGTATATATGTGGAACTATGAGAGGCGTTCCTGAAAGGGGAATAAATCAAAGGGTTAGGTGTATTTGTAATTTTAATAGATTTTTGCCTAGTTACCTTCCATAGGGACAGCACAAATTTACACTTACACTGGCAACATATGAGAGTGTATTTCCCAAACTCTTCCAACACAGATTTTTTTTCAGATGTTTTTTTATTTTGCTGAGGTGCCAGATCCCCTTGAAGTCTCTCTTTATGGTCAAGCCCACTTAGGAAATCAAACATGAAGCTGCTGATACTAAAGAAATTCTCAGAGAAAGAGATGAGTCCAGAGTCCCTCCAAGTTCTGCTGGAGAAGGTGGCAGACACACTTGAGATCCTGGTCTTTCAGAAGTATGGGATCACAGAGAGCTAATGGCATCTTGCTAACCTGGGATTGTTGCACCTAGCTCAGAACTTCAGCCTCTATGGGAACCACATCTCCATGTCTGCCCTGAAGAACCTGCTGCTTCCTGCTGCTAGGCTGATACTCTTAAGACAAGGGCTGTACCCTGCCCCTCTGAAGTGCTGTTAACATCTGCCCAGTTTTTGAGGGTGAAATCAGCCCAGAGAAACTTATCCAGCTTCAGCTGAAGTTGATGCAGTTTGTGAGGGACATCAGGCCAGCCATGACATCCATCCACATTTATATCTACTGCTATTTTTTCTGCTAAGAGGTACAGATTCTGTTGCCTAAAGCCCAGTGGCAGTTGGGTAGTTGGGATTATTGATATGCACATCTCATTAGATGTTTTCCTGGGCTGGAGGCTGGGGCCTGGGGGATAGGGATGTGGTTCAGTGGTAGAGTGCTTCCCTGGCAGGCATGAGGCTCTGAGTTCAATCCCCAGAACCATACACAACGAAGTATCTCTTAAGCTTCTCTAATTGGGTATGTATGAGAGGATTGAAAGTTCAAGGCCAGTCTTGGCATCTCAGTAATACTGTCTCAGAAAGGATGTGGATTTAGCTTAGCACTACAGTGTCCTGACTTCAGTCCCCAGTACCACCTTAAGAAAAAAAAAAGTTTGGGTTTGTCCCTCAGGTTGGGATGGGCATGAGGGACTGCATTTTTACTCATTTTCAACTGCATACAGAATATATATATTACATAGTTTTTTGCTTATATTTATATTTCATAATAGAAATGTATTATAGTTAAAAAACTTTATTTTGTATTACAGAAACAAAAAAGAATACATAAACAACAGAGCAACAGTTGTTATCTCAAGAAATAGAACTTTGCCAGTTCCCCCTTGATCTTCCATGTTCTCTACTGCAGTCACAAATCCCTCTTCCCTAAAAGTAACTGCCCCCTTGACTGGTATGGGAATAACTCCTTTGTGCATAGTTTGACCACCCCAATAGGCATCACCTGAAGTCTTAATTTTTGTTTCTTTTTATCTACATGTAATACTATCCTTTCCCTGGACTTTGGATGGTTTGACTGAAGCTTCCAGTCTGGATTTTGCTGCTGTTAGGTCTGCAAGATTGAGCAGATCCAGTTGCAGTGTTTTGGGTATCTCATAGGGTTACTGTGTTCTTCCATGAGGACACACATTACCATACTTGTCATGTTTTGTGTGATAACAGCCATTACTACTAAAACCTTTAGATCATTTATGCATTAGGAACTGAACAATGGTGAGATTTCTATTCATCTTTTCTTGATTTATTGGCTATAATACTTCTATGTAGAGAAACTGGTTACCTAGTGGTGCCTTTATGTAGAAAATGCAGAATGAAGTCTTGTTTTTTTCTTTTATCCTGTTAACTTACCAGTTCTCAAAATGAGAGCTTCCAGTCATTCTCAGAAGATCATCAAATTTCATTAATGTAAACAATTTTGAAGTGCTGATATCTAGTTTATTTGCTCTTGTTGCTCAGACTATCCTATTTTTGACTAGTTAAATATTTTTAAATTGTCTATGAGATCCTTTTGGTCAGTTCCTAGTACTCCAGCTTCCTTGGTATGACTAGATCTATCATGAAAAAACTGATCTTGTACTTCGTGTGCTGGAAATTTGGCATTTTGGCAAGAAACCTTGGTTCCATTTAGTGCCCAATTAGTATTATAGGAGCTCAGTCTCATGCTGTGTGCTCCTTTTATGGCCTTTACAAAAGGACTAAAAAGCTACTAAAGTATCCCTCATAGCTAAAATCTTTTGTATACTTTTGTACATAAGCATAAATTTAATTTATTTCAAAAATATATAAATGCATAAATACTTAGATCATATGATCATATGAATAGGACATAAATTAATACTTAGTATATGAAGTTTACACATCATCCAAATACATGATTTAACATTTTGTTATAAGTAGGTATGATGTATAAATACTATAATTTTAAGCAAATTTTGATAGTGTAAATATAAAAATAGACTTTATTAAACACAAAGTGACTCATGAGTTTGTACTATTAATTCAGATCCAAGACTAAATAGCTTTTACATAACTTCTTTTATATATTCATCTTATTCTACACACTGTGAGTCCTTGTTTCCTCTGAAGAACTTAGTATGTATATTGCCCTGTCTCCATCCTGTTTCAATTCTTTTCCACAAAAATCTATAAATTTTCATTTTTATCATTTATAATTTTAAGGATATCAGAATTTTTGTTGCTAGATTATGTTAGTTAACTTTATGTATTGAGAAATACTGACTTGAAAATCCTAGAATTGTAAAAGTTTTAAAGGGCATAGGCAATACTTGCTTCAGGATTTCCCAGTGTGGAAAAGAGATACCACTTAGAATTACCCGAGGAAGATGGGGCATGTGGCTCAGTGGTTGAGTGCTTGCCTATCATGTGTGAGCCCTGGGTTCAATCCCCAGGACCTCTAAGAAAGCAGACATCACCTGAGGAATCTTGCAAGCTATAGTGAATGCAGGGAGATGTGTTACAATGTGTTACATCAGTACATTCATGCACTGTTGCATTTTTCCATTCAGAAAACGTTAATAGAGGCCCTCCTGTATTCAAGGTGCTAATGATACTTACATAAGCAGACATCCACAGAAAAAGAATGTGGATCACTCCATATTTTACTGAGTAAAGTATTTTGTTGAAGGAAATTGTTATCAAAATGGATGTTGAATTTTCCTCATTTCATTTTTTTGTTAATGACAATTTATTGCCACATTTTAATGCTTATGAGATCCACAGTTAACATGGATGCCCTTTATCATTGTGCATATCCTATTTAAAAAATATCACTCGACTGCCTCCCAGCCCTCTTGTGTCCTTCCTAACTCAGAAGAGTGGCTGACCTCCCTCGCCTGCGTCCTTGCAGTTCCAAAGCTGCTCCACACCCACGTGGCCTTGCCTACTTCCCAGAGGGGCTGCTCTCATGTCCGGTCAGCAGTGCAGTTTCACCCTGGTGTGGATCTGGTAGTGACGGATGAGGTTGGCCTTCTGGGAGAAGTTCTTGCCACAGTCTGAGCACTGGTAGGGCTTCTTGCCCAGGTGCGTGTGCTTGTGGATGATGAGGCAGGAGTTCTGGGAGAAGGCCTTCCCACACTTGCTGCAGCGTAGGGCTTCTCCCTGGTGTGTGTCCTCCAATGCAGGATGAGGTGAGACTACTGGAAGAAGGCCTTGCCCCTTTTGCCCCAGTAGTAGTGCTTCTCCCTGGTGTGGATGTGGTGGTGGATGATGAGGCAGGACTTGCAAGATAAGGCCTTGCCGCACTTGCCGCAGCCATAGGGCTTCTCTGTGTGGGAGTAGTGGTGCTCCATGAGGTGGGGCCTGTGAGAGAAGGTTTTTCTCACACACCAAGCATTTGTAGGGCTTCTCCCCAGCATGAACCATCTGGGCTCAGAGAGGCCTCCCTTCCGGGACACCCTGGGACCACAACTGCAGTCTCTGCTTGGTTTCCCTTTTGTGAGCCTTCTCCCCTTGCCCCCTCCCTGGGCCACTGTCCCGGTAGGATCCCTTCCCTCGGTGCACCTGGTGATGGACAATGAGCTCAGACCTGTGGGAAAAGGCTTTCCCACACTTGGTACATCCATGGGGCTTCTCACCGTTGGTTCCCTGATCTGTACCCAGGGCTGCATCCCGGCTTAAAATTTTCTGCACTAGGTACATTCCCGTGAACTCTTTTGAGGATGTGGAGTCTCCAGCTTGGAGTAGAGAAATAAGTTTCCATGACCATTGAACACACACCTCCTTCTTGCAAGGTATGCAGTGGGACTAAACACCACACTTTGCTGAAGTCTGTCTCCACACGAGTCACACATGTGTGGCTGCTTTCTTGAGGGGACGCGGTGTGTGTTCTGGTGGTAGGTTTTTCCACGTCCAGTACATTCATGGAACCCTTTGGTGATTAATTTCTTCCTATCTGGTGCTGCAACTTGCCCCAAATGTCTGTCTTGATGTTCCTGTCATCTGTCTACTTGGGCATCAACTTGCCAAACTTCTTTTTAAACCACAGACTCTACCTGCTGCTTCATCCCTGGCACCCATATGGACTGCAAAGATGTCATTCTTCTTTTCAGAAGTTGTGAAGTTTCAGAGCCCAGCTGCTGAATCCCTGGAAATCTCCATCTGTGCATCTCCTCCTTCTCTGCCCATGTCTCTATCCCCTCTCCAGCCTGGAGATCACAGCTGGTTTGCTGACTTAACGCCCCACAGAGACCAGGTGGCTGTAGGTCTCCAGCATCACTTCCCAGTGACAAGATCCTCTGTGCAAGGTCCAGCTGCTGCCACTCCTGCATGAAACCCACAGCCACATCCCCTGAATGATAGTGACCACTGGGACATGATCCTTCACTGTCCGGGGCAGGCAGACACCTTCTGTGGGAGGACCCGCTTTGAACTCTGAGCCCCTCTGGAGGACAAGAAAGCTGGTCAGTGCAGAAAGGAAGAAGCTGTCTCAGTTATGAAGTCTGGCCCTAAGCCTTGGCCAAGACACATAGTCCGCACTGTCACCTAGGTGGTCCCTGCACTCACCTCCAGGGACAGTGGGCTCTGACGAGTAGCACCAAGTGGAACCCTCCATGGGAACCAGGCCTAAGGAGGAACAATGACTTGCTGAAGACTCAGGGTGGACAAATCTGAGAGAGGGAGAAATTCCAGGGAAGCCTAGTCATCCAGTGTCCCACCAGGATCTCCACCAGGTTCTCACCATAAACACACTAGAGGAAAAATGCCCTCTTGTTTCTGACAGTGTGGAGAAGAGGTAACAACCCCATGTTATGGAGCTCTGCCCTCAGGAGAAAAAGTGAGCCGGAACTTAATCTGCTAGAGTTTACCAGAGCCTAGCCAGCCAGGGTGAAGGGAGACAGCCAGCTCCAGCCCCAGCCACAAGCCATCCTGTCCCACCCCCAGCAGAAGAGTAAGACGCACTGATGCATTTAAGAGTAGAGGCCACAGCCTCACTACAAGAGTGGGTCCAAGGAGGCCCCCTCATTTCATATTTTATGGCAGAACGTGGCTTAAGATAACCAGAAATTTCAATAGCTTCAAATAATACTTTACAAATGACAAATAATACTTAAAACAGTAGCTTGAGATCTTTTTTTTAAATTGTTTTTTTTTTTTTCCTGCAGAACTATGCTGAGTTGAATAGCTCCATAATCTTGTGACTGGTTGATACTGGCTCTACGACTAGAGGTGGGTAACGCACTATTACCACTACTGGACTCAAAGACCATGCAACTGTTGTGTATGCAAACAGTTTTTAGGCTATTTGAAGATCATCCAAATACATGCATATCTGATAAATTCCACTCTGGACTATTTCTGTTATTGCCAGCAGTTTATAATGGGGAGATATTGACTTTGGAGCCAGGAAAACCAATTGTACCATTTATAGTATTTGAGCCCTATCTTTGATACCATAGTAATATGTACTTTTAAAGGATTTCGTGGAAAATTCCTTTAATGCTTATAACACACAGCAGGCACTATACAAGACTTGGTTTTCTCTTACTATCTTAGGTCTCAGGTCTGTGCTTTGTTGCCAGGCTGCCCTCAAACCTCTAGGCTCAAGTGATCATCCTGCCTCAGTCTCCAAAGCTGGATTATAGGCTTGTGACCCACTCAAATTCTGAAGAGATGTTCTTCCTGTGTCTTTTAACTAGGATATTCATTGACAAATGTCTCATATCTATTTTTTGTTTTCTATTGCATGGATACCATTTAATCTGCAATCATGCCGATCCTTAATCTCATGAATAAACTATCACCATAGTATTTATTGCAGTAGTATAAGGAAGTGATTTTTCTGCTTTTTGTTCACATTTAAGAATTCAGAATAAAATTATTCTGACATGTGGATAGATGAAAGACTAATAGGATGAGCATCTGTGTGAGTCCCACCTGAGAAGTGGAACACTGCCAGTGAAGTCAGGCCTATGTCACCTGCCCAGGCACCTCCCCTTCCTCTAGTTGATGCCTCCTTCCCCAAAGCTCACCATCCTGGATTGTCACAGGTGAACTATTATTTTTATACTAACACATGCCTTTACCCTGGAGTCATAAAAACAATCTGTATTCTAAATTGTTTTAAGTTTTGCAGCCAGAAGCAGTGGCACATGCCTGTAATCTTAGGAGACTGAGACAAGAGGATCAAAAGTTTAAAGCCTGCCTCAGCAAAAGCAATTCAATGAGGCCCTGTCTCTAAATAAAATAATAAATAGGGTTGGGGATGTGGCTCAGTGGTCGAATGCCTCTGAATTCAATCCTTGGTACCCTTTCCCCCAAATTTTAAGTTTTTCATTTTCCATTTGAGTGTTTATTCTACCTGGACTTAATTTGATGGCCAGGTCTAGGGATCTATTTTTATGGGTTTTTTTTCCCCGCATATGAAACAAATAGTTTTAGGACCATTTGTTAAACAGTTTGTCCTATGGTGCACTAAATCTGTCATATATCAGATTTTTCCAGGCTTTCTCCATATGTGACATTTTTATAAATTTCCTATTTTTGAAAAATCCTTTTTTCTCCAGGTTTTAGTTGTGGTGCTCTGTGACTGTTAGATCAAGATTATCATCCATGTTTTTCAAATCTTCCTTCTACCTTCTCAGTGATTTCTATGTGTATGCTTGTTACAAGAACTGAAAGAAGAGTCTCAAACTTTCCCATTATAGTGATTAATGTATTTTTTTTTCCCTTTGCAGTTCTGTTGATAATTTTCGTATGCTTTTAGGATTCTGCTGTTCAATGCAGAGAAATCTTTCATGTGAATTGATAGTCTTATATGTAAAGCTTTTTGAGATCTGGTATTTAGATGCTATACCAAGTTTCTTTGGCATAGCATTCTCCTGGAATCCAAACAGGTTATTCATTCTCATTGCTATAGAAGAGTCCATTCGAGGAATACACCACTTTTTAACCATATTACTATTAGTAGTAGTTTTTGTTGTTTTCAGTTTTGACTATTAGAAATAGTGCTATTTGATTTTCAGTGATATTTGTGCTCATTTCTATTGTGTAGATGTGAAACAGTGGGCACTAGAAACTGCCAAATAATTTTCAGAAGTTTTAAATACATGATATGCTCCTACAGAAATACATGAGCATTCTGGTCATTCCATGAACTTGTTATCATTGGAGTTCTTGATCTTTTTAACTTTTAACTATTATGGCAGATGGTTGATGGCTCCTCATGTGGCTTTAATTGAATTCCTCTAATAACTAATATGCTTGTTGGTTATTCTAATATCTTTATGTGTGAAGAATCTGTTAAACTCTTTCACTGAGTTTTAAAAATTGGTCTTCTTAATTTGAATTAAGCGTTTACTTTTAACATATTCTGCATATAAATTCTTTGATACTTGTGTAATTTACTTAATATACAATTTATTTAATGATTTTTAAAATACAAAAGTTTTTAATTTTAATGAGTTACAGTTTTTCAAAACTTTAGACCTAATGATTCATACTTTTGCTGTTCTGAGTAATCTCTTCATACCTCAGAGTTGCAAGGGGTTTTCTCTTAGGTTTTCTACTATAGATTTTGTGGATTTTGTTGTTCTATTTGGCCTTCAGTCCATCCCAAGTTAATTTTTGTAGCATGAATATTTAAGTTGGTTTTGTTGTGCATGCTTATTCCTGTCCTTATGTATCTGTCCTTACAGTGGTAAGGTGCAGCTTTGCTTACTGTAAGTGGGTAGCAAGTCTTGAAATCAATGCATTTTGTTTATGTTTCAGTTTTATTGACCATTCATTTGCACATAAATATCAATTCCTATAAAAACAAATCTGCTGGGCTTTTGAATAAGATTGCATTGAATCTACTAACAAATTTGGGGAGAATTGACCTGATTACAATATTTAAATTTCCAGTCCATTAACATAATATACCTCCATTTTTGGGGTCTTTAATCTCCCCCAACATTGTTTTACACTTTTGATTGCATAGGTCTAAAGCATATTAAATTTGTCCCTAAGCATTTTGTTTATTTGATACTGTTTGGATGTGAGGTGTCCCCCAAAATCTTACATGTGAAACAATGCAAGAAGAATTAGAGGAGAGATGATTGAGTTATGAGATTATTAACTCAATCAGTGAAGTAATCCCCTGATGGGATAAACTGAGTGTTCATTTAGGGCTGGTAAGGTGTGGCTGGAGGAGGTGGGTCATTGTGGGTATGACTTTGGGGGATATATTTTGTATCTGGTGAATGGAGTCTCTCTTTGCTTTCTGATCATCATGTGAGCTGCTTCCTTCTGCCGAAGTCTTCCACCATGATGTTCAGCCTTACTTCTACTCTATTCTCTGCACAATGCAGCCAGCCATCTGTGGAGTGAGATCTCTGAAACGTGAGCTCCCAAATAAACGTTCTCCTCTACAGTTGTTCTGTTCAGGTCTTTTAGTCACAGCAGTGAAAAAGCTGACTAAAACAGATGATGTAACAAATGGTATATTCTTGCTTGAATTTTCATTGTTGTTATGTGCATACACATTTATCCTTTCTGTATTGTCCTGGTTCCTTTTATTATGAAATGTTTCTCTTTAGTTCTGGTAATATTTTTGTTTGTGACTACCTTATGTAGTATCAGTACAACTGTTTCATTCATCTCACTCATACATTTGCAGTTTTGAATGGTACGTTTTCTCATCTACGTACATCATAATTTTGTCTCTCACAGCATTTAGCTAGGTCTTATTTTTTTAATCCATTTGACAACCTCTGCCTTTTGGAATGTTTAGATCACTAATAGTTAACATAACTATTGTTAGAAGTCTTTTTGTGGGATTTTGTCACTACTGTTTCCTTTGTTTTCATTCTTCTATTTCTGCATTGTAAATCTTCCTCTCTTTTTTACAGTGGTCACTATAGAAGTTAAAACATGTAAACTTACTCATCAGCTACTTAGTTAAGATCTACATATTACTGTATATAAAATATAAGAAACTTGGAGTCATACAGTTTTATTTACTGTATTCCCCTGTCCTAGGTATTTATCATATGTGATTTATTTTAAAGTGTGAATAACCCCCATTACAATTTTGTTCTTACAATCATACATTTTAATGAGCTTAATGGAAAATAATAGTTTTTTCGTATTTACCATTTATGGTCCTCTTGCTTTCTTTGTAAAAATTTTGTGTTTTCACCTGGTGTCCTCTGCCTTTTGCCTGCCATTTGCATTTCTTGTAAAACAAATCTGTTGACAATGAATTTTCTTTGTTTTCTTTCAACTAAAAAAGTCTTCATTGTACCTCAGTTCTTAGGGGCTATTTGTTTGGATGTAAAATTCAGGATTGATTTTTTTTTTTTTCCTTTTAGAACTTTAAAGTTGTTCCTCCTGGTCCTTTGGTCTTCATTGTTTCTGAGGAGAATCAGAAGACTTTTTGACAATTCTCCACTGTGAGTAATGTGATGTGGCATGTGTGTGTATCTGTATGTGTGCTTCTTTTCTCCAGCTGCTTTCAAATGTTGTCTCTTTAATTTTGGTTATTATTATTTTTATAATGTAATGCTTGGACTTCTTTTGCTTTTGCTTCATTTTGTTTTTGTGATTCACTGAGCTTCTTATAAGTTTATGTTTCCTTTCATTCTGAGTCTGTTTTTCACCATTATTCATTCCAACAAAATTTTTTCTTGCTGGCTATTCTTTCCTCTTCTGGGACTCCAGTTACATATATGATATACTTTTAAATACTGCCCATGAGTCCCTGAGGATCTGTTCATTATTTAAAATATTTTTTCTCTCTGAAGATTGACTAATTAGACTAGAGGAAGGAGAAGGAGGGGAAAGAAGGAGGGGAAAGGGAAGGGGGGGATCATGAACAGGAATCAATTTCTATGCAAGTTCGAATATGTTGGGATGAACCCACCTACTATGTATAGCCATGTAGCCCTAAAAAATGATTGGCTCATTTCTGTCAATGTCTTTAAGTTCACGTGTCCTTCTGTTATCCTCCAACTGCACTTAATCCATCATGTCAATTTTTATTTAATATACAATTTTTTAATATAAATGTCTACTTATTCTTTTTATATCATTTCTATTTCTCTGCTAAGATTTTAAAAATCTTTTTCCTTATAAGCATATTCCCCTTTATGTCTTTGAACATTGCAAAGAAAGTGGTTAAATTTGGTGCATGTGATTTTCAGTGTGTGGGGTCCTTTCCTGGTCTATAACCACTGGATATCTCTTGCATATGGTTCACATTTTCCTGTTTCTATTTATGTGATGTCCTTTTCCCCCCTGAAGCACTGGGGATGGAACTCAGCCATGGACTTGCATATATAAGGCAAGAACTCTACCATTGAGCTACATCCCCACCCTTCTGTTGTATACCTTTGGATTCTATTTTAGATGAGAAGGATACATTGTATAAACTTGGATTCCCTTATGTTCTTCTTAAGGGTTTTTTTTTTTCAATTTTTTTTTTGTTCTTTCTTTCCCTTTTTAAATTAGGCCATTAGGTTTGGGGAACAGCAATCTCTTATTCAGTTGATAGCAACTGAGAATTTACCTCCTTATCTGGGATATTTGAAGTCTATCCTTCAAATATATGCTTGAGAAGTTAGCAAGAGATCTGGACAAAACGCAGTTAGGGACTTTTCTGCTCATTCTTGCCTTCATGTCATATTCCTTTTCACCAGCTACTACATTTTCTCTGAAATCTATCCCCTGGGGCAAGAAAGTAATGCTTCGGTTTTAAAATCTGTTTAGACATCTATGGCTGCCACGGGTGAGGTGGGCCCAAAGGAGAAAGTGGAAAATTCAGGCTACTGCCCCCTGCGGGAACTTCCTACTTGTGATTCTCTGCAGTATTGTTGGGTAAATGGGGATTTTCATCATTTGCCCAGAGTTCGTATTTGTTATTTGTTTTACTTGGCCATGGTGAGAAGTAAAACCTGGGATGTTTTATGTGTGCAGTTTTGTAGACATGCATCTGAGGGCAGTGATCCCATGTGTAGCTCATGAGTCCCTGTTTTAAGTATGAGTTACATTACATGACAGGTGACAGTAACATTAGTCATTTTTCCAGACTTTGGCTATTAAATCTGGCAATAGTATCAGATCCAAGAACCCTTTATTAGAGCTTATTAAATCAGTGCCTGACTTTCCTCTTAACTATGTAGTGAGTTTATAAAGTTATAAATTTCCAGGACCAGTACTATCAGTAGATCTTGTTTCATATTCATGTAGAGCCCAATCATGGAAAAATCCATTTCATGTGGTCAGTAAATGTTAAATCATTATGATAAACAGCTTTTGTCCTTGTGAATGATTGCAAAATAATATATAATTCAGAGTTGTAATGAATTTGGGTGTGCCCAAGGAAAATAAAATTGCCTAAAATATTAGGAATCTCAATGTACATAAATTTCTGTGACTTGATGGAGGGGGTGTACCATAAAGAGATATGATGCCATTTGTAAAACCAATTTCTCTTTCCATTTAATCTCTTATTCCCGAAGAAAATGCAGCTAGTAATTAAGATGTCCTTTTGGTCTTGCTTGTAAATGCTGTTGATGTCATTAATTTTCACACTTGTGAAAAGGAGCTATTAAGAGACAACCTTAGGTAACACTTTTGAATTGCTAATTTTGTTAAAAATATGTTTTCCAATTTTTTCGCAATAAAATGTAATTGCATCTTATGGTTTTACTTAAATAGAACCTTCTTACATAGTATCAATTAGAAAGTCTTGGTGTTAGAGGGGCTATTCCGTTAAAATAGAATGGTACAGTGAGTTTTGAATTTTTCTTTCCTTGCCATATATAATTAATAATTTTTTCTGATTTCTCTGATAGTTTTTCTACAGTTCATTTCTCATGAGGATAAGGAATGGCAGGGGATACAGTCTGGAATAAATACTATTATATATTTGAAACCATGACAGTTTTTTAAAGATTTGTGCTAAATTTTTCATAGTTTTAGTGAGTAATCAATAAATAACCCTTAAGCCTTACAACAGAGTACCTTGATCCAAGCTTTAATGTTAAATAAAAGACAGAAAAGAGGAGAGAAATAAAGAAAAACACTATGCATTTTTTTATGTTGGTGACACAAAGGCATGGTCAATGGAAACGTGTTCTACTTTACAACAGTGGACACATATCCTGGCACAGTGGCACACTCTGGTAACCCCAGCAACTTGGAAGGCTGAGGCAGGAGGATCACCAGTTCAGGGCTGTCTGGACCACTTAGTGAGACCCTGTTCAAAAAAGAAAAGGCAGGAGACAGAATGAAGCTCACTGATAGAGTGTCCCATGAGTTCAGTATGGAAAGATACAAAATAAAATCATTGCTATTTTATGTATTAATAGTGAACTTCTTAACGAAGATCTTTATTTCATGTTGAGTTTTTCCATTGAACTTGAAAGTCTTCATTTCTGTGATGAGACTAGTAAAAGTGATGACAATGCTTTTAGATTGAATGTGGTTAGCATAACCTTTAAGCATTCTGTATCAATGAATTTTAAGACAAACCTTAATTCAAATATCTATGAGTAGCTCAGTCACATATGAAAAACACTGAGTACTTCTTTCCATTGTTTATGTCCATTTTATGATTTTTAATAGTGGATAATATTAAAATGTTTGCTTCTACTTTTTCCCCAGTTACTGATAACAGTATTTATTCTCTTTTATTATGTGTGAATTATAACCTCAAAGACCTCCTTAATGAAAGGTTATCTATTTTTATTTTAGGTTTATTTTATTCTGTGTCTTTCCCTGGATTGTTAATAGAATATGAGGTACTGTGAATGACCACAGTATTTATGCATTCCCATGTGATATCATGCACTGCAACAGTCATCTCTCAGCCATAGTTGGCTTTCCCATTTCAGCTACCAGTAGTCAACCAGGGTCTGAATATATTAAATGGAAAATTCCACAGGTAAGCAATTCATATTGTGTCATATTATGACATCTGGGATGTGAATCATCTCTTTGTCTACCATGTCCACACTGCATGTTAGTTCCTGAGTAGCTACTTCAGTTATAGACAGAGTGTAGTATCAATGGAACATGTCCCCTGGGACAATGGAGGACTACTGTACTGTGCTGGGCCTATTTCACTTAACATAAAATTCTCCAATACATTGTAAATGACAGAAATCCCTTCTTTTTAAGTCATATAATATTTTATTATGTGCATATAACCATTGTCTTTGTTCCTTTCTCTGTTGATGGATATCTAGGCTGATTAGGTACCTTGGCTATTGTGAATAATGTTGTAGTGATCAGGGAAGTGCAGATATCTCATAACATACTGATTTCATTTCCTCTAAGTATATACCGAGAAATGAGTTTGCTGGATCATATTTTTAATTTTTTGAGAAACCTCTGTAGTGTTTTCCACAATGGCTCCACTAATTTACATTTCCTCAAAATGATGCAAGTTTTCCTTTTTCTCCACATTCTCTCCTGTAGTTACCTCTCATCCTTTTTTCTTTTTTTCATACTGTGTACTGAACCCAGGGGTGTGCTGTCACTGAGCTATATTCTTAGCCATTTTTATGTGTTTTTTTTTTTTTTTTTATAATTTTGAGACAGGTTCTAACTAAGTTGCCCAGGCTAGCCTTCAACTTTTGATCCTCCTGTCTCAGCCGCCAGAATAGCTGGGACTATAGGCCTGCACCATGGATTATAAGCATGCACCACCATACCCACCTCTCATCTTTTTGATAATGGCCATTCTAGCAGTTTTGAAATGGTATCTCAATGTGGTATTAATTTGTGTTTTCCTGGTGATTAGCTATGATGGGCACTTTTTCATATACCTATTGAATATTTGTATATCTTAAGTCCAGGGGTACACTACCACTGAAGTATGTATGACCCCATCCCATTTTTTAAAAGCATTTATTTTGAAACAGGGTCTCACTAAGTGACTCAGGCTAGCTCTGAACTTGTGATCCTCCCATCTCAGCCTCCAGAAATGCTGGGACTACAGGCTTGCACTACTTCACCCAGCTCTTTGCCCATTATTCAATCAAGTTGTTTTCACAAGAGAATACAAATTAAGCTGAGTTCCTTTTATGTATTTTTATATTAGCTCCTTATCAGATGATTGGTTTGCAAATATTGTGTCCCATTATATAGGTCATCTCATCACTCTGTTGATTGTTTTCTTTGCTGTGCAGAATTGCTTTAATTTGTGCAATCCCATTTCTCTTTTAACTTGTGTTATAAGTTGGTGTCATATCCAAAAAATTATTGCCCAGATCAAAGGCCTCCTAACTAGACTTGATCTGAAATATTAAGAAAAGTTTGATAAATGTTACTACATGAAAATTAAAGAGGACTGGGCATGGTTGCATATGCCTGTAATCCCAGCAGCTCAGGAGGCTGAGGCAAGAGGATTGTGAATTCAAATCTAGCTTCAGCAAGCAAAAGCAAGTTGCTAAACAACTCAGTGAGACCCTGTCTCTAAATAAAACACAAAATAGAGCTGGGGATGTGAGCTAGTCATTGAGTATCCCTGAGTTCAATACCCGGTACATAAATAAATAAATAAATACATAAATAAATAAATAAATAAATAAATAAATAAATAAATGCAAAAAGCAAAAAATGATATAGAGAATTTGCATCTAAAAATACTTTAGGTGACAAACTGGGAAATAATGTTTGCAATTTATTGTTACAAGTGGTTAATATAATATACACATAGCTTTTCAAACATTAAGAAGAAGAATAAAAAACCTAATAAAAGGCTGGGCAGAAACTTGAACATTCTGTATATAGGAAAAGAAAGTCAAGTGGCATTTGACTGGATGAGTAGATGCTCAGTCCCTCTCGAGTGAAATCACATTAAGACCACACAGTGACATGAGGTGATTAAATACTGCTCAGCAGAAGGAACCAACTTTTGGTACCAGGGAAGGATTCCAGCCACAAAGGCTATATACGTGTTCATGGTATGACATTCTGGAAGAGGCCATAGGGAATGAAGTCTGAGGTTGTTGGGGATCAGAGTAGAGAATGGGATGGGACTTGAGGGAACTGTGTAGAATGATGAAATTTTTCAATATCTTCATTTTGGTGATGGTTACACAACTATGTATTCATCAGAACTCATTGGCTATATATCCCCCAACATTGGATGTTTTTGTGTGTACATCAGTGCACTTCAATTGACTTGAATTTTAAACCAATTATATAAAAACCACACCATGTTGTCCTTTTTTATCATCTTAGTAAAAGTCCAAAGATTGGAGATGCTGTGGATGAATGGACACTCTCAGATTTAAACTGGTGGGAGTGCCTAATGGCACATTAGGAGAACTTGACAACATCTAACAAAATTATGTGTGCATTTATCCTTTGGCCTAACACTTTCATTTCTAAGAGCATACTCCATTTTTATTACTGCCTGGGTTCCACCTCATTGCACAAAATAAGAGACTGCTTTTGTTCATGTTGTGTAGGCCATGAAGACTGTTTAATGCACATATGTATTTTTCTTTCCCCTTTTACACAGATAGTACCTGCTTTATATATGCCTCCGTACTGTTTTCTCTCTTAGGATGTCTCAGATACTTATATGTCATTTCATAATAGCTTCTTTGTGGTTTCTTTTTGTTGTTTATTTGTTTGTGTGTACGTGCGAGGATATGCCAGGGAAGCAAATTATGTTTTAATTAGCCTAGAGTGTATCTACTGTCTGCAAAAGTTTTTTATGAATCTCCTTCTACTTCTAGAGTATGTTAAGATTGTGTACTACCTTTTTCTGTTCAAGCAATGCCACAAGGCAAAACCATTGCATTTATTATTTAATGTATGTAGTACACATATAGGATAAATTCCAAAAATTAGAATTGCTAGATAAAATGAGAGGTATGGATATAATTTTGAATATTAACAGATTGCCTTTGATTGTTTTCATACCCATTTATGCACTTACCTATGATATATGAAATATCTACCTCCCTCCCTGAGTCTTGCCAACAGAATATGTTAGAAAGTTTTGGGATTTTAACCAAAATGATGTAATTTTACTTTTATCCTTTGGCGAGTTTTGTATATTAGACTCATTTGTCCTGTGTGGTGTGAATTGTAAATATTTTTCCTTCTTTGTTATGTTTTGAATTTGCTATGGTTGGACTTTTTTCTGCCTAGAAGATTTTTTATTATGTTAAATATATTTTCTTTTATGGCTTGTGTGTATTGAGTCCAGTAAAATGTCCTTTCCCAGTGTGACATTTTTAAAGAATGGTGATTTACTTCCTTCTAGTATCTTTATGGTTTCATTTTTACATTAACCTCTTGAATCATATGAAATACGTCATCATGTATAGTGTAAGATACAGATCCAATTTTAATATTTTTTCAAATAGCTGTCCTAAGACCATTTGTTGAACAATCTATTTCTCCCTCAGTGATTTAAGATTCAACTTTTCTCATTTATTCATTTCCCATTTATTAGCATTTGTGTGCTTTCAGTTCAAGAAAATTTGACTTGTATATTTATTCAATTATTGATGGCATTCTAAACATTTTGAGTTTATTTAAAAAATAGTTTTAGATGGACACAATGCCTTTATTTATTTATTCATTTATTTATGTATTTGGTTATGTGGTGTTGAATATTGAACCCATTGGCTCACATGTGTCAGGCAAGCACTCTACCACTCAGCCACAACCCCAACTCTTGAGTTTATTTTTAAAACAGGATTTTCTTAGTTTAATACATTTAAAGTCCATCTACAAGAGAGGACCCTGAGAATTTGAAGAAGCACTAGGAGGATGAGGACTGTATAATATTAGAATGTGCTGTAGCTTTGCAGTACTTAAAAAAAGGGTGAAATCTGTGGCAGGAATAGATTTGAAAAACAGGAGAAACTACTGAAGTCCTAGAAGTAAATGTGTTCTTTTCCACCATCTTATTATGAAAAATTTGAAACACATAGACAAGTTGGAAGAATTTCACTATAAATATTCATACACTCAGTGCCCAGATTCTACCAAGAACTTTTAGTGTTTTGTGAGTGTGTGTGAGATCTCCATTCATCCCTCAATCAAATCAACTTTTAAAAATTTAATATCAGAGTTATCTTAAGACATGATTGAGCCAAGTGTGGTGGAGCATACCTGTAATCCCAACAGATCAGGAACCTAAGGCAGGAGGATCAAGAGTTCAAAGACAGCCTCAGCAATAATGAGGCCCTAAGCAACTCAGTGAGACCCTGTCTCTAAATAAAATACAAATTAGGGCTGGGTATGTGCCTCAGTGGTTGAGTGTCCCCATATTCAATACCCAGTACCCTGCCAAAAAAGATGTGATTGTTTTTCCCCATAGAAACTTCAGTACACATACCATTATCCGAAATTCAAAGTGACTTTTACATTTATGACATTTTAAATACTTTTTACATTTATGATCATATTCTCGTGATTACAGTATATTGTATAATATTTTTACACTCATAAATTGGAAATAAGGTAGACATTTGTAAGAATATCATAAAAATTTTAAAAAGCAAAAAATAGACTACATTGCTAAGGAGTTGAAATTAGTAAAACACCATCAGTTTGCTGAAGGTTGAAATACAAAATGTGGACGAAAACCTAGTTTGGGCAAGAGATGGGAGGCAAGCCTTCTCAAAGTTTGTAAGAGTGTACATAAATTCAGATTCTTTGGAAAGTAGATTGATAATATATATCATGATGTAAAATGTACAAAATATTTGATTTAGAAATCCCACTTAAAATAATTTATTTCAAGGAAACAGATAAACAAGGTTGTTTACCTCCACATTATTTATAAAAGTGAAATTAGGAACTTAAATATAAAATTGAGAATTGATAAAAATAAATTATGGTCATGTAAAACTATAGAATTTATGTACTCATCAACAATGAAAGTGTTAAGTCATAGAAACCAAATTGCGAACTGACAGGTATAAATCCAGCCATATCAATAATCCTATTAAATATGAATGGAGTAAATATTCCAAACAAAGATAAAATTATATACTATCTACAAGAGACACACTTTAGATTAAACCGGGCAAATAAGGTGAAAATAAAAGGATAAAAAACAGATATTGTGCACAGTAATCATAAAATGGCTGGAGTAGTTATATAATTATCAAACAAAATAGACTTTAAAATTATTGCTATTGCCAAACCCTGTCATTCATGCCTGTAATCCCAACTGATTAGGTGACTGAGGTAGGAGGATCACAGGATCAAAGTCAGCTTCAGTCACTTAGCAAGGCCCTAAGCAGCTCAGCAACACCCTGTCTATAATTAAAAAATAAAAAAGAACTGGGGATGTGGCTCTGTGCTTTAGTGCCCCTGGGTTCAATCCCTGGTACAAAAACAAAACAAACAAAAAACTGCTAGAGGGCTGGGGAGAACTGGGGAGATAGCTCAGTCAGTAGAGTGCTTGCCTTGCAAACACAAAGCCCTGGGTTCGATAACCAGCACTACACACAAAAAAAAAAAAACTGCTAGAAACACGGGAGGACCATTTCATGATGATTAAAGGGCCTAAAACTCAGGAATTTAACAGTTATACATGCACTGAACAATAGAACCATAAAATATATGAAACAAATCCTGATGGAATTGAAAGGAAAAATTGCATTTATGGTTGCACATTTCAGTGCTTCAGTAATTGATAGAAAAAGTAGAAATACAGAAAACTTCAACCACTTTATCAACAACCTGATGTAAATGAAACACATAAAACAATGATAGAATAGGCATCTTTTCAATGCATATCAAGCATTATTGGTAAAATTGAAAGGATCCAAATACTGTAGTTTACTCCAGACGGGGAGAATTAAATTAGAAGTTAACAATACAAAGATACATAGACAATCCATAAGGACTTGAAACACACTTCTGAATAAACCATGAATTGAAAAAATCACAAAGGACATTGGAAAATATCTTGAACTAAATGAAATTGAATGCAAACAGAAAACTTTTGGGGATGCCACAAAAGCAATGCTTCAGAAAATTATAGCTTCAAACATGTTAGAAAGGAAGATAGATCTAGAACTAAAACTCTTAAGTTTTTACTAGAAGAATTCAGAAATAGAAGAACAAATCAAGCTCAACTGGAAGGAAATAATAGAATTCAGAACAGAAGTCAGAGAAATAAAAAAAATTAATGAAACCAAAAGCTAGTCCTTTAAAACAATTTTTACATACTGTTTTTAGCAAAAGTAGCTGAGAAAAATGACACCAATTACCTAAATCATGAATGAAGGAGGATACTTCATTTAAAACAAATCAAAAACATCAAAGGGAATAATATGAACTTTTCTATCAGAAATTATGCAACTTAGATAAATTATATAATTTCTTAGGACACAAATAACCAAAACTGACATAAAATATTGGAAATAGGAATATATATGTGTGTGTGTGTGTGTGTGTGTGTGTTTAAAAACTGAATTAGTGACTGGCATGGTGGCACATGCCTGTAATCTCACCTGCTTGGGAGAATAAGGCAGGAGGATTTCAAGTTCAAAACCAGCCTCAGCAACTTATCAAGGCCCTAAGCAACTCAGCCATACCCTATCTCTCAATAAAATACAAACAAGGGCTGGGGATGTAGCTCAATGGTTAAGTGGTTAAATTTTCCTTGATTCACTCCACAGTAACAAAAAAAAAAAATACTAAATATTTTTCCTACAGAGAAAAGCCCTATCCCCAATGGGTTTCCTTGTATGTTCTGCCAAACAAGTATTCATACCAAGTTTTCTGATTTTTCCAAAAAAATGAAAGAGGAGGTAACACTTCCCAGCTTACTCTATGAAGCAATTGTTACCCTGATTTTAAAACCAGAGAACCCACTGAAAAAACTACAGAGGAATGAATGTCTTTTATAAACAGGTGTGAGCCAGGCTCAGTGGCACATGCCTGTAATCCCAGCAGTTTGGGAAGCTAATGCAGGAAGATTGCTCGTCCAAAGGCAGCTCTAGCAAATTAGCGAGACCCTGTCTCAAAATTAAAAAAAAAAAAAATTTAAGGGCTGGGGAAGCTCAGTTGTTAAGTGCCTCTCAGTTCAATCATTGGTACAAAATAAATAAATAAGCAAAAATGTGAAAGTCATCAACAAAATATGAGCAAACAAATCCAGAATTTTATGAAAAGTATACACTAAGCCCAAACGAGATTTGCTGCAGGAATGCAAGGTTGCTTTAACATCCAAAAATCAAATAATGTGATTCTACATATTAATAGGATAAGGATAAATAACATCTGGTCATTCCAATAGACACAGAAAAGACATTTGACAAAATTCAGCACCACTTTATGATAAAAATCATTCAACAAACTAGGAGTATAAAGGAACTTTTCCACCTGATGTAAAGTGCATCTAAAAATAACTCA
The DNA here is from genome assembly GCF_902686455.1 of Sciurus vulgaris. Taxonomy (NCBI): domain Eukaryota; kingdom Metazoa; phylum Chordata; class Mammalia; order Rodentia; family Sciuridae; genus Sciurus; species Sciurus vulgaris. The sequence continues at coordinate 1,800,947 of NW_027632876.1, read as the reverse complement.
CAGCTAATGTCATACTTAAGACTGTGTACCTTCTCCCTAATATTGAGCAAGACAGTCCACTCTCTCCACTTCAACATTTTACTGGAGGTTTTAGCCAGGGCCTTTAGGCAAGTAAAATAAGAGACATCCAGATTGAAAAGGAAGAAGTAAAATTATCCTATTTGCAGATGAGATGATCCTATACATATAATTTCTCAAGGAATAAACTATTAGAATAATTGCGTTTACCAAGATTTCAGGGTTATAATATTAATATATGAAAGTCAACTGTATTTCAACGTATTTTAAATGAACAAATTGAAAATTAGGAGTGCAATTTCATTTGCAATAGCATCAAAAAGAAAAAATGCTTAAGTTTAATGAAATACAAAATATTATATTAGTTTGCTAGGACTACTATAAAAAAGTAAAACAAACTTGATAACTTTAAACAGCAGAAAAATTTTTGTCTCATATTTCTTGAGGCCTAGGAGTGCAAGATCAAGATGTCAGCAGAGTTTACTTCTTCTATAAGGGAAAATGTTTCATTCCTCTCTTCCTAGCTTCTGGTGGTTTACTAGCAATCTTTGGCATTCTTTGACTTCTTCTATATTACCTCTGACGACACGTTAGGCTTCCTCTGTCTGTTTCTCTGTGTCCATTTTCCCTATTTATAAAGGCACCAGTCCTGTTGGATTAGGGTTCAGCCCTAATGAGTTTATTGTAACCCAGATCAGCAAAGACCCTATTTCCAAATAAGATCACTTTCATGGGCTGGGGTTGTGGCTCACTGATAGAGTGCTTGCCTAGTATGTGTGAAGCACTGGGTTCAATCCTCAATACCACATACATAAATGAAATAAAAGTACTGTGTCCATTTACAACTAAAAAAAATTGTAAAAGATATTAAAAAGATGGCATTCACAGATCCTAGAAATTAGTACTTCAGCATCTTCTTAAATGATAACATTTTACCCATAATGATTAAATTCTGAATGTACAAAATAAATTAAAGAAGTTCTAAATATATAGAAAGACATTCCACATTCATGGATCAGAAGACTTACTATTAAAATGGAAGTATTCCTTAAAATGATTTATATATAAAGTGAAGCCCCTATGAAAATTCTCACTGGCTGCTTCATACAAATTGACATGCTGATCCTTAAATTTACATGGAAATTTGAATAGCCAAAACAGTTTTGAAAAATAACTAGTGTGGGGGAATTTAACATACTGATTTTGAAACACTATACAAAACTAATTAAGACAGTGTGACACTAGAATGAGGATAAACATGGATGGAATAGAAATGAAAGTCCAGAAATAAATGCATACATTTAGTGACCAATTTTCAACAAATGCACCAAGACAAGTACAAAAGAATAAATTTGGACCATCTGCCTCATACTGTATACAAAAACTAATTCAAAAATGGTTAAAGATCTAAAAGCTAAAATTAGAAGAAAACAAAGGCATAAATCATTGTGACCTTGGATTAAACAGTGGTTTCTGAGATATGATATCAAAAGTCTAAGGAAAAACAAATTGGACTTCACCTAATAAAAACTGTATTTCAAAGACACCATCAAGAAAGTGGAAAGAAGCCAGGCATGGTTGTGCACACCTGTAATCTCAGTGCTCAGGAGGCTAAGACAGGAGGAGCAGAAGTTCAAAGTCAGCCTCAGCAATTTAGTGAGGCCCTGTCTCAAAATAACATATACAAAGGGCTGGGGATGTGGCTTAGTGGTTAAGTGACCCTCGGTTCAATCCCTGGTACCCTCCTCCCCCAAAAAAGTGGAAAGAAAACCTACAAAGTGATACAAAATATTTGAAAAATTCAAAAGGGGATTTTTTCTTAAAATATATCATGTATTTCTACCACTCAATAATAAAAAGCCAACCCAAATGTATGGACAAAGAATCTCAATTGACATTTCTCCAAAAAAAATATAAAAATTTCCAATGAGCACATGAAAATGAAACTTGGAGTAAACTTGAACTATTTCTCTAATTTTATTTGCTTTTAGTTACTTGACTTTAGAAATCACTAATTTTGGAAGTCACACAGCTGAGAAATATGTTAGTAGTCTTCCACTAACATTTTACTCTAGACAAATACCTCTGACCTGTTGGAGTATGCTGGTAATGGTTGCCTGGGTTGTTTTTCAGGTTCATGAAGACTGTTTCTGTCAAAACTACCAACTCTTCATTTGGGCCGGCACAGGTGTCCACTGGGCGACATTTTGAAGTCAGGAGGCCAAAATCCCCACCCTCAGATCATGTTAACCCTGCCATTTTCTGAACATGTGTCCCATAAAGAGCCATGGAGTTTGATCACACATGTGCAGATCATTTCACCTACAATCACCTTTTCCCACACCTTAACTCACTTGGCTTCTTTAACTCACTTGGCTTCTTTATCCAATAAACACCCCTAAACCTCCCTAGGTAGGTGAATTTGAGACTTCTGCTCCATGCTTAGCTGCATTTCTAATAAATTTCCCCTATTTGTGAATCTCCTTTCACGATGGGCTTACTGTATAGTGGGAAAGTAGGCCAGCTACAGTGTGGCAAAAAGATGCTTCACTGTCTCTTCACACCCACTAGGAAGGCTGTAATCAAAAGAAACAATGCAATTTATTGCTGAGGATGTGAGGACACTGGGACCCTCATACACTGAGGAAGATAAAAAGGTGCTGCAGCCATTTTGGAATATACTCTGGCAGGTTCTCACAAGGTTGCACATGGAGTTAGCACATGACCTGGTAATTTTATTCCTAGGTATATTCCAAAGATTTTTTAAAAAAATAGGTTCACATGACAACAATACTAGAAAGTAGAAATTTAAAACAGAGTATATCTAACAGAGGATTATTTGGCAATAAAAAGAAATTAAATACTGGTACATTGATAGAATATGAGGTAGCCTGAAAAATATGCTAAGCAAAATAAAATCTAATCACAAAAGAACACATTTCGTATGATTCCATTTATTAATAGGGGACAAATCTACAAAAAATAGATCATGCCAAGGGCATGGTAAAATGAAAAGAGAATGCTAAGGGCACAGGCTTTCTGATCAGGATGATAAAAATGTCCTGTTTCTGGCAGTGGTTACCTCACTGTGGAAGAACACCCAACACCAGTTCATTTCATGCTCTGAATGAGTCAATTGTTTGATATGTGAATCATTTGTTAAAGCAATTATTAAAAATTCATTGAGACACCATGTTAATATAATGAAGGAAAAAATATGTGATCATTTTGTATACAGAAAAGGCATTTAACAAAAATCTAACCCTACTGTTTGGTATAAACTCTCAGTGAACAAGAACAGGAATGATCTTCCTCTACATAGTAAAGGCATTTTCAAACACCTGCTAAAGCTGGGCACAGTGACTCACACCTGTAATCCTAGTAACTCAGGAGGCTGAGGCAGGAGGATGTTGGGTTCAAAGCCAGCCTCAGAAACTTAGGTAGGCCCTAAGCAACTCATTGAGACCCTTCCTCTAAATGAAATACAAAAAAGGGCTGGGGATATGGTTCGGTGGTTAAGTGTCCGTGGGTTGACACCCTGGTACCAAAAAAAAAAAAAAAAAAAAAAAAAAACAACAACAACAACAACAAAAACCTGTAGGAAACATCATTTTAGGTGGAGAAAGTCATGCTTTCTGCCTAGGACTAGCAATAAGGCAAGGGTGAATTTGTCCTTATTTTGTCTGATTTTCCTGTTGGATACCTGATACGTTTTTACTGGATACCACACATATAAGTCATGCCTCTTTGGGTGCTAGATATACATATATATTTTTTGAACATATTCTTGTGCTCGTTCAGGGACACAGTGAAACTACTTGGAAGCACATTTGTTTTTTCAGGCCTTGCTTCTGAGCTCTGTTAGAACTAGAGCAGTGGTCAGCATTGGGCTAGATACTACCACAAAAGGCAAGACCTTTTGTTTACTCAGTGCCTCATGAAGCACCAATCTAAGTGGCTGGTTGACAGGCACTTTTGTTGACCATGTGTGAGTCCAGTCCTTCTGGATGGTTCTCTCTCCCAGGCTTTGGTGTCATCCTAACCTGCATAAGCAGGTCACTTCTAGTCTGGTTGCCCAAAAATGACTGTGCAGTCTCCAGAGGCCCCTGTGCTCTCTCCTCACTGCTGTTCTGCCTTGTTCTCATGTGCTCAGCTGCTTATCCTTGCCTGCAGAATCTACTGGGTTCCACCAGTTTTCCCTCTGTTTGCTGTCCTGGAGACACTCAGGGTTGTAAGCTAGGGGAGCTGCAAAGCTCATTGGTTTGTTTCCCATCTCTCAGGGTCCGTGAATCCAGGCATCTGGACAATTATTTTGCATGTTTTGTCTGTTCTCGGTTTTCAGAGAGAACTGTAAACATGGGCACTGTTACTCTACATTGGCTAGAAGCATGTGATATTTTTAGTTTTTGTTGGTTTTTACAAAGTTTTACTCAGTGGAGGAAAACTTGTCTTTCCAACATTATAGTAGACCAATTGGATTGCCAGATGCAAAAGAACTAAGAAAGAAAGAAGCCAGGTGCCGTGGTGCATGCCTGTGATCCCAGGCTCACAAGGCTGAGGCAGGAGGATCACGAGTTCAAAGCCAGCCTCAGCAACCTAGCAAGCCCCTAAACAACTCAGCAAGACCCTGTGTCTAAATAAAATACAGGAAAGGATTGGAGATGTGACTCACTGGTTGAGTACACCTGAGTTCAATCCCCAGTACAGACCAGTATGGGGGGGGGGGGCAGAAGAGAAAAGGGGGGGGAAGGAAAGGAAAGGAAAGAAGCAAGGAGAAAGTAAGAAAGAAAAAGAAAGAAAGAAAGAAAGAAAGAAAGAAAGAAAGAAAGAAAGAAAGAAAGAAAGAAAGAAAGAAAGAAAGATAGATTTTAAAAAGAACTTAGGCCCTTACTTAACAGGATACATTAAAATTAGTTGCCAAAGTATCATCCATGGACCTAAATATAACCACTAAACTCATAAAACTTATAGAGAAAAACATAGGAAAAGATAGATTTTTTTTAACTTTGGGAAGGTAGTGATTCCTTACATATGTATGATCCCCAAAGCAGCATGAAACAAGAAAGTAGCAAATTAGACTACATACCCAGCAAATCCACCCCTAGGTATATACCCCAAAGAATTGTTGAACAGACACTTCTTCACATTCATAGCATCATTATTCACAATACAAAGGTAGAAAACACCCACATGTCCATCAACAGAAAATTGGATAAATGAACTGATCATACAATGGGATATTTTTCATCTATAAAAATAAATGAAATTGTGATACATGGTGCAATGTGAATGAACATTGGGAACTTTATGCTAAGTGAAATGAGCCAGTTGGAATGCACAAAATTTGTATGATCCTGCTTCTAGGGGCACCTAGAATAGGTACATTCCTAGAGATAGTGGAATATAGTCTCCCTGGGTGGTGGCAGGGAGAAGTAATTGTTTACTGGTGTACTCATTTCCTAGGCCTACCAAGTAAGACAAACTGACTGTGCTTTTTGTGTTTCTTGTTTTTTGGCACCAGGATTAAACCCAGGGTGCTTAATCACTGAACCACATCCCCAGTTTTACTAACCACATCCCCAGTTTTAATTTTCTTTTTTTTTTTTTTTTTTTAATTCTGAGAACAGGGTCTTTCTAAGTTGAACTTTTGATTCTCCTGCCTCAGCCCCCTGAACCGCTGGGATTATAGGTGTACACCACAATGTCAGGCAAAACTGAGTGGTTTAAAAAGCAGAAATTTATTGCCTCACAGGTCTGGAGAGTAAAAATCTCAAATCCAGTTGCCAGATTCAGTCTTTGTCTTCCCTCTGTACAAGTCTGTGTCTATGTACAAATTTCCCTTTTATAAAGTCTCCACCAGATTAGGGCTACCCTGGAAACTTCATCTTTTTGTTTTTCTTTCCTTGATCCTTTATTTATTTTGAAAGATGTATATTAAAATTTCTAAGTATGATTATGAGTTTGGCATGTTTTCTATACGTTGTAGCAATTTTTAAAAAATGTTTAGCTTGGACCTTTATTTTGTTCCTTTATTATTCACATTTTTAAATCTTTTGCTTCATATATTTTTAATTGTTCTTCTTAGTTATGCATGACAGTACAGTGTACTTTGACATCATATATGCATGGATTATAACATTCCATTCTTGTGGTTGTACATGATGTGAAGTTACACTGGTTGTGTATTAATATATGAATATTGGAAATTTATGTCTGATTCATTCTGTCTTTCCCCTTCCCATTCCCCCGCTTTGCCCCCCTCTGCCCTGTCCAATCTGATTAACCTTCTCTCCTCCCTCCCCCACCCAGCTTACTATGAGTCAGTATCTGCATATCAGAGAGAACATTGGGCCTTTGGTTTTGGGAATTTGGCTTATTTTGCTTAGCATTATAGTCTCCAGTTCCATTTATTTACTGACAAATACTATAATTTTATTCTTTATGGCTGAGAAATATTCCATTGTGTAAATGTACCACAATTTCTTTATCTGTTCATCTGTTGAAAGGTGCCCAGGTAAGGTCCATAGCTTAGCTATTGTGAATTGAGCTGCTATAAACTTTGATACAGTGGCATCACTGTAGTATGCTGATTTTATCTTCTCTGGGTATATGCCAAGGAGTGGGATAACTGGTTCAAATGGTGGTTCCATTCCAAGTTTTCTGAGGAGTCTCTATACTTCTTTTTGGAGTGGTTGAACCAATTTGCAGTCCTACCAGCACTAGATGAGTGTAACTTTTCCCCCACATCCTCACCAACATATATTGTTATTTGTACTCTTGATAATTGCCATTCTCACTGGAGTGAAATGGAATCTCAGTGTAGTTTTAATTTGTTTTTCTTTAATGGGTAGTGATGGTAACCTTTTTTTTCATATATTTGTTGACTGATCTTATTTCTTCTTCTGTGAAGTGTCTGTTCAGTTACTTTGCCTATTTATTGATTGGGTTATTTGGTCTTTCGGTGTTAAGCTTTTTGAATTTTTAATATATGTCCTAGAGATTAGTGTTCTATCTGAAATGCAGATGGAAAAAAATTTTTCCCATTCTCTATGGTCTTTCTTCATGTTCTTGATTATTTCCTGTGCTGTGAATCTTTTTAGTTTGATGGCATACCATTTATTGATTCTTGAATTTACTTCTTGCCCTGTAGGAGTCTTGTGGAGAAATTTGGTTCCTAAGCTGGCGTGATAGAGAGTTGGGCCTACTTTTTCTTCCAGCAGGCACAGGGTCTCTGGTCTAATGCCTAGGTCCTTGATCCACTTTGAGTTAGTTTTTGTGCAGGGTGAGCGATAGGGGTATAATTTTATTTTATTTTGTATGAATTTTAGTTTTCCCAGCACCATTTGTTGAAGAGGCTATTTTTCTTCAATATAAGTTTATGGCACCTTTGTCTAGTATGAGATAACTGTTGGTTTCTCTATGTCTTCTATTCTGCTCCATTTGTCTATGTGTCTGTTTTTGTGCTAATATTATGCCATTTTTGTTACTATAGCTCTGTAATGTAACTTAAGTTCTTGTATTGTGATGCCTCCTGCTTCACTTTCCTCACTGTGGATTGATTTGGCTATTCTCAGCCTCTTATTTTCCCAAATGAATTTCGTTATTCATTTGGACTGATTTTTCAATTTTTGTGAAGAATATCATCAGGAATTGCATTAAATTTGTATAGCACTTTTGGTAGTATGACCATTTTGACAATATTAATTCTGCCTGTCCAAGAACATAGGAGGACATTTTGACCATAGACTATGCTATTCAGGTTCTTATTCAAGTTTTTAATTCTTATAAATACTCCATTTATATATGTGTGTGTGCAATGCATTTTTCTATTTTAAAATTGTAGAATTGTATTATTCATTTCTTTTATATATGTCCTCATTTTTTATCCAATTCAACTGTTCATTTCTGAAATACTCATATTAAAGGGTAAACTATAACCAGACTTTAAATAAATTTTATTTGCAATTCTGTTTTTTTTGGCTTTTGACTCAGCTGCTGTGAATTTTGATGCATAGACTTATAACAATATCTTCTTCTGTCTAAAATTTTTAACCTAAATTTATTATCTAATTTTAATACTGTCACTTTTTTCTCTTTTGCTTTACCAGTTATCCCTTGTCATTTATTTATTCTAAAACTTACTTTTTGTTTTTTTTTTATTGTACCCTCTCCAAAATATATTTGTATGTAGGCTCTTTTCAAAAAAAATGTATGACACAAGATTGTTTCAAAATGTATACTATACTTTGTTAAAACTTAAGGCAATTTATGAAACTACATGGACTCCCCTTCCCAAATAAAACAAGTTAGCTGCAAAATTAGGGCCAATATAAAAGAAAACTCAGAGCCAAAAAAAAAAAAATCATTAAATGCAAAATTTATGGCACACAGTTTTGTACTAATAACTGATTAATTATATATATTTTGCTAATTTGATTAAACAAATTATTCCAACCCATGCATCCCCACCTGCATCCATTAATTTTGAAGAGCAACTATTTCCTATTCCATTAGCAGTTAATTTCTCTTTCCCTAAATTTCTAATCAAACATTTCTATTATATAAAAACCCTCTCCTTCCCCAACTTCCCTCCTCTCTCAGGGAGATAAATTGTCTGACTGGTTTGTTTGCTATCACTTATTCTTTCCCCATCTGTACCACTTGACAGTTCAGGGGTTGCTAAGATATTTCAGCATTTTTTGTTTCAATTTATCCTTAGGTCTTCTCCTGATGCATGGTTCTGTGTTTTAAAATTCCTTATATAACTCATACACCAACCCCTCAGGTGATTTCTCAGCTATTTTTCAAAGTTATTGTTTCTTCTCCTTTTTATCTTGTCCATCTTAAGTTCTCGGTTCTGACTTAATTTTTTGAGGAATATATTTTCCTCAAAAGGAGCAGATGGGCACTAACTTCTCTGAACACTTTTGTGTATACAACCATCTTCCCATTGTCCTGATGATTGAATGACTGTGAGTCCTTCTCTCTCAATCATCTGAAAATATTATTCAATGCCAGAATGACTGTTTTATTTTGCTAAATATGTTATTTCCTCTTGCAGAAAACTTGGAGTTCAATGAGGCCTGCTACAGTTCAGACTCAAATTGCCTTTGCCATAAGGAATTTAAATATTGCCTTTTATTTTTTTTCTTCCCTCTAGATCTTCTATTATTCATGAGTAGTCATGTTTTGAGTGTTCTACATTGTGCTCATGATTCCTATCTCTTTGTATTTTTTACCAAGTTTTGAAATACATATTCTACCTGATATTTATAAATTAAAATTTCAACTCCAAATTAGAATTCCTCAGTGCTTTCATTGCTTTTGTTTTATTATTTTACCAATTGTTTGTTTTAGCAGCTCTTTTTAGTTAAGATCCACCTATTCTGGAAATTCCCTTCTCTTGCTTCTAGGATCCCTTATATGGTTTGTGGTTTTCCTTTAACAACTCTGAGGGCTCAAGCTGAGCTCCTGTACTCATTCTTTGGGGTTGTGAGACACAAAACATCTCCACCTCTATGACTCGTCCTGCAGTACCAGCTAGTAGTCAGTGCCCAATGGATGCTCTCAGGTGAGAACAGGAATTCACCTCTGAAATATTTTTGTGTGTGGACACCACTCTTCCTCTTGAACTGCTTTAGATTTCCAGCACTTTTATTTTCTCCAATATCACAACATGATGATTTTTGTTCCACAATTTGCCATAATTTTAGGTTCTTCCCACGACCAGAAGAAAAAGTCTGCCCCAGATTTCTCTGTCTGAATCTACAGATGCCAAAGACCTTTACCCTACAGGCCCTGCCTGCCTGTCAAATACAGTCAGGGAAGAACTTCTGTGGTGAAGTGAGAATTGAGGTTCAAGACCAGAAGGGACACATCCAGGATGCCCTATTCCTAAAATTCTCCTGAATATATTTTAATTATTTTAAAATGAGAAATCTAACATTCACACAAAAATGTACATAAGTCACAAATGTCAGAATAATAAATGTCCATCAAACCAACCTTTGTGTAACTTCTATCAAAGTCATGAAAGAGAGTATTGGCAGCAACCCAGAAGACTCAAGAGTCTTCCTTCTTTAACATAATAACTTTCTGCCCCTTTAGGAGTGTATTCCTACTCTAAATTTCATACTAATCTGTTTTCTTGTCTTTCTAAAAATAGACATATGCTTAGATGTACAACCTCAAAAATGTGCTTAAAATTTGCTTATTCTGAACTTTACATAAACGGAAATATACTGAAGGCATTCTTTTGTGTTATGCTTTTGGTAGACATAGTTTGCTTGGAATATTTATTCATGTATCTGTAGCTCTTTCTTTTTTGTTTGCTGTAGAGTATTCCATTAAATGGACTTCCCACATTTCTTTTTTCTTTCTCCCATCAGTTCACAATTGGGTTCTTTTCTAATTCAATGCTAAATATTGCTGATATAAACATTATCAATGTATGTTCTGATTTACATGAACATGTTTCTTTTCTTTCCTTTTTTCTTTTCATTTGTGTGTGTGTGTGTGTGTGTGTGTGTGTGTGTGTGTGTGTGGTGTGCTGGGGATCAATTGCAGTACCTTTCTTATGATAGGCAGGTGTTCTTTACCTAAGCTATATACCCAGTCTTGTAAGTTTCTTTAGAATATCAAACTAGTAAAATGGATGTGATTAGCTTTTCAGACTGGCTTGTCTTTGACTTTTTCAGATAATGACAGTGTTTCCCAAGGGATTGTATCAATACCCAACACCCAGAGTTTATTAAAGTTTACTAGAATTTAGAATTTCTATTTCTCCATGTTTTTAACCATCTGGTGAATATAAAATGCTATCTCATTTTTTTTAACTTGAATTTCCCTGATTAGTGGAAAAGCACATTTTTTCACATAAGAAAAAAAAAAACATGAAAAAGTCATTTTAAAATTAAGCAAATTGAAGTAACACAGCTGACCAAATATTTCAGCATGATCATCTTCATTACACCCAGGCATAGGTCCTACTATGTGCCCCATTATGGATGGAAAGTTGAGGTTTACAGAAAACACAGCTACCCAGTAGAAAGCTGAGATTTGAACCAGACTCAACCTTTTCAGTACCAAGTCCCTGAATATTTAAAAAACTAAATGGAGCATCCACATGCATGGTAGTCCAGAAACTGGAGTAACTAATGTGAGGGAGAGAAGACAGAAGGCTATATCACTTTTCAAAAATAATTTCATGGTAATATACAGGTATAGCTGAGTCCTTAGGAAGAAAAAGAAATATGTTAGATGAATTTAGATTTAGGGATTAGTCTGCCATTGACGATTTTTAAATTTCTTTTAATTTGAAGACACTTAAAGATTTTTTTTTATTCTTAATTTTTTGAATAGCAAAGAATATACATTTTTACTGTCAGGTATTTGAAAAAGTCAGAAAGATACAAAGATGACAATAAAAATATCACTCAATCTCACTACACAGGGATAAATACTGTTAATATTTTATTTTATACTTCCAGCATTTTCACCCATAAATATATATGTGATACTTAAAATAAGTGAGATCAGACTACATAAATTATGTTGTGAACTATTTCCTAAATATTAAGAACAATTTTTCTTTGCATTAAAATTTTATTTGACCATGATTTTGAAAAGTAATCCATGTCAATGCTCTAATCAATTAAAAATTATTTCAAATGACTCACTCCATGATGAATGTATGTATAGATAAAGACTTCTCATTTATGATTATTATTTCTTTAAGTAATATTTTTAGACACGAGCATGAGTATAGATCATAGTTCACAAACAAGGTTTGCAAAATATATCCACTTCTGCAGTTTCTTTAAATCACTTCCAATTTGGTCCCGAGTCAGTTTATCTATGAACAGTGGTACACCAGTGTTTCTCTTAGGGTTTTAAAAGAATCTGAGAAGCTTATCTGGTGCCACTATGGTCAGCAGACAACAGCATTGGACAAACTCCTGCTGTCCATTAAAGCCAGGTGGCTCTCTGCTTCGACACTACCCTTCGGACAGGAAGGCTTCCCAGCTTGGGAAACCCCAGTGCACAGCATCCAGCCTCTCCAGGGACACCATATGCATCTATCTTAGCTCTGGCCACCACTGTAGGTGCTGCCAGGCAGAGGACAGGGGTACTCATGGCCTTCCAAGTTGTGGAGAGAAAAGTTCCATCTTCACTCTTCACCCTCTGAAAAGCTCTCCAGTTCTCCCTGGAATGTTTGCAGGCCTGTCAATGACTTCAGGCTTTCACATGAGAAGTGTGGTAGAGATTCTTAGCAGTTTCAGCTTTCCACCAAGTAACACACTTCACTTAGGGTAAGGGATCCCCAAGGTTTTGTGATCTTCTTCAAATGAAGAAAAGAAAAATAAATGAGAACACCAGAAGTCCAATTACCTTCAGTTCTCATCCTTCTAATACATCATCTTACAATGTCTAAGACAATTGTAAGGTGATTTATTCCTACTGGAATAAAAAGAACACAATTATTTTTTTCTTTTATTTTTTATTTATTTATTTTGATTCATTGTACACAAATGGGATACAACTGCTGTTTCTCTGGTTTTACGTGAAGTAGAGTTGCACCATTTGGGTAATCATACATGTATATAGGGTAATGATGTTTGTCTCATTCTGTTATTTTTCCTTCTTCCCACCTCCTCCCCACCTCTCTTTTTCCTCTATACAATACATTCTTCCTCCATTCTTGCCTCCCTCCCACCCCTCATTATGTATCATCATCCAGTTAGCAGAGAGATCATTCAGTCTTTGGGGATTGGCTTATCTCACTTAGCATGATATTCTCCAATATCATTTACCTGCAAATGCCATTATTTTATTCTTCTTTATGTCTAAGTAATATTCCACTGTGTGTATATATATATATATATATATACACCACAGTTTCTTTATTCATTCATCAATTGAAGGGCATCTAGGTCAGTTCCACAATCTGGCTATTGTGAGTTAAGCAACTATAAACATTGATGTGGCTGCATCACTGTAGTATGCTGCTATTAAGTCCTTTGGGTATAGGCCAAGGAGTGGGATAACTGGGTCAAATGGTGGTTCCATTCCAAGCTCTCTGAGGAATTTCCACACTGCTTTCCAGATTGGCGGCACTAATTTGCAACCCCACCAGCAATGTATGAGTTTACCTTTTTCTCCACATCCTCGCCAACAACTATTGTTGCTTGTATTCTTGATAATTGCCATTCTAATTGGGGTGAGATGGAATCTCATGCTAAGTGAGATACGTCAATCTCAAAACACCAAAGGAAGAATGATCTCACTGATAAGCAGATGATGATGCATAATGGGGGGTAGGGGGCAAGAATGGAGGAAGGAGGGACTGTATAGAGGGAAAAGAGGGATAGGAAGGGTGGGGGAAGGGAAAATTAACAGAATGAATCAAACTACACTACCCTATGTAAATGTATGATTACACAAATGGTATGCCTTTACTCCATGTACAAACAGAGAAACAGGTATCCAATTTGTTTACAATAAAAATAAATTTAAAAAATAGTGAAACGTTTAGTTTAATAGTTTTATAAAGAAAAAGGTCAAAAAGTAAATGTGTAAACTCATGTCCCTGTAGTTAGTAATTAATTGTGTCTGCCCAGCTGTATTACTGCAGTTATCTGATCTATTTGATGGACAACCTAAATATTTTGATGAGATAAATAAAAAACTATGATGGGTCACCACTCTAAAGTGCAGTAACCCAAATAACTGGAGAATTTTTCTCTCTCAAAAAGGTACAAAAGGACATGTTGATGTGCAAAAAGGACATCCCTTCATTTACTGAAGAAGTTTCACTATTTTTACATCCATGCACAATGCTTACACACAAAACCAATGATATGATACACTATTGAGGAGTCAAATTTCCCAAAACAGCAGAACAGATTAAAATTCTGTAGACAGTCTTTACATAATTTATAACCTCAACTATTGGAAATTATGCCAGGATGAAATACGTAACAGCAAATTATAAAAAAAAAAATGCTAGTAATCTGAAAATGATTTTTTAATTAAAGATTTAAAGTAAAAACCACAAAAGAAAATGATAAAAAAAAACAGGTATTGCAGAAATAGATTATAGATAATTGCTTGGAGTTATTTTCTTAAAACTGGCAGATTTTCACAATCATTAGATATATTTTGAAATCTTGCAAAATAAATAGCTCCATTTTTCCTTGAAAAGAAAACACTACTACAAGTTTAATACAATTTTAAATTGTATTGTAAACTTGCATCTACTCATCTTTAAAATATAACTTGGAAAACATGACCAATGAACACTGGAAAACAAAAGCATGCACAAACAGGTGAGTACACAGTCCCACATGAGGCTGGGTAGATGTGGACTCTCAGAACTCCACCACGCCAGTTACTAAGGACAGCAGTGATTTACATGAACTGTACTGTTTTACGTACTCACATGTTACCCTGAGGGACAATTAGCCTTTACTTTACATGAAGTAATGAAAGTGTAGAGGGTCACATAACCTGTCCAAGATAAAATTGGCAGAGCCTCAGAACCTCAGTTTGAAGGTAATCTCATTTCAGTACATATGTCTTGGCCACATCTCCACTGACCCACAAGGACAGGCCAAACCATTTCTTCCACTGCCTACCCAGAAGAGCACCAACCACCACTCACCCAGAACCACCTGTGGCCTCTGCATGTACAAAGTTGCCACCAGAGCCCCCCTTTGGCACTGTCTTGCGGTGTTCTCAGGCCAGTAGACCCTTCACTCTGTTCCAGAGGCCCTGGGAGGGAAGGAAGAGAACTAGGGCCTCCGGGATTCTATATAACCTGCCTCACTCGAGTCACTCTACCCACAGCAATCTTTCCTTAGCACAAGAACAAAGAACTGCTTTCATGTCCCCAGCAAAACCAAAGGTGCCCCTCACTCTGTTAGTGAACAACAGCAACTGCAAACCTGCAAGCAGTAAGATCAGATCAGTGGAACTATTCTGATTGGCCACCACAGTGTTTCAAACACCAAAACAACTGAAAGCGTTCTCCAGGGTATCCTGTCCCCAAGGTGCCACAGAGTTCTTGTGACCAATGATTTCAGATCTGTAAACTGACTCATTCATTACTCTCAGGTATTGTTCTTTCTATCATCATCTGTCACATAAAGAAAAACATGGCTAGAAAAGACACTGAGAGAAAGAAAAGACATTAACACAGACATCTCATTTGAATGACCCTCACTTCTGAGGTTTAAAAAAAGATTCCATATATAATTTCAAGGGTAGAAATAACCTTAAAATTAAAATAACTTCAAATCACAGAACAACTAAATTTGAAGAAGGTCCTTCTCAGTATTTGCTCTTCTAAATAGGGAAGGGGCTCTAGCAGTGTGCAGACCAATCAGGCATATTGTCCCTGATGTCAACTCTGATTCTTGTGATATCTGAGCAAAGGACAGGGACATTTGTTTTAGGTTTAACTTCATATTTCAATGCAAAATGACACATCAGTGTAGAGTCATTTCTGTTCAGCTGACACTACTAATAAGGTCAGAGAATAAACACTAAAAATAATAAAGGAAGGTGATGCTGACTGAACACATTATGCTTGACCTGACAAAACAAGGGATGCTACTGCTTTCCCAAAGCTTTGGCTCTCTGGATTAGCAAAAAGAGATTACTGGTTATATTCATTGGTAAAAAAAATCTGTAAAGGTGACCTGCAAGTCCACCTGGTACTTGCCACGCCATAAAATAAGATCTGAGTTAATATTCACAAACCTCAGCAACAAAATATAAGGGTCTTAATTTGGCATGTGGAGTGTTTTTTCGGCAAAAATTTAAGCCAAAGGCCTGAAGAACAAATATTTACATTTAATAGTAATCAAAGGCTGGGGAGATAGCTCAGTCAGTAGAGTGCTTGCCTTGTAAGCACAAGGCCCTGGGTTCAATCCCAAGCACTGCACCAAAATTTTTTTTTTAAATTAAAAAAAAATAGTGATCAAAATAGAAAGATAAACAGTTAACTTAAGGTACTGCACATGAAATATTTTCCATGAATAATAACCATAGCCTTAGCTCAGTTACTCAAAACTTTGTAGAAATTAAAATTCTGCCTTAAACACACTTGAAAAGTATAAAGGTCTCATTGTAAAGGAACTCAAGAGAGAAGACTCTTGTAAACAATCTTTCTTCAATGAAAACACACACCTATGTAAACCAGATATGCCGAAATTTCTTAAAATGAATCACTTACACACAGGCATGATTCACACAGAAACAAGTTGTCTTCTCTCTGTGTCTGTCTCTTTGCTGAGGCTGAGCTCCAAGCTTATTTTAGTGTGAAAATGAAGGTCATATAGGAAAGAAAGAAAATCATTTTTACGTGTAAAATGGGACACAATAAAATGCCATCAACTGGGATTTTACTTAGTGCAGATTCAACTTGACTTTGACCTGCAATATCTATGTGAACAATTTCAATTTCAAGTTTTCCATGTGTTTGGATCCAAACTGTGTACTTTTAAATGACAGAGAGAAATGAAACAATAAAATCTAGATTACTCTTATTAGGTAAAACTATTAGACTTACATACATAATCTCTATCTTGAATCTTAGCATACATTATGAAGAAAAAAACTGAAAATTACATATCAAGTATGTCTGAAATCTTCAGGGATCTGGAAATCATTATGCCCTTAAGCACTGACCAAATAAGGGGGGGACACTGAAAAATGAACATAAATCTGTCGATATCACCTTTTGTTAGTCCTTAGATATAATTTATGTAACCAAGTGCATCTGACCTGTGTTAACTCAAATGATACACAACAAAGTCTTGAAAGCTGTTAAGTCATATGCTAGCATGGGAGTCTCAGAATCAGGCTTCAAGTAGTACCACATGCTCCAAAGCCTCTCCTGAATTTGTTAAACCCAAAGTGGTTTATTTTCAGTATGAGATTGATTCGTCTATACTTTATGTTGGTCACACATTTCTGAAATTCTATGAACCAAATAGGAATTGTTTAAAAACTGCCAAAAGATACACCCACTTGAGAGCTGAAAATGACAAATTAACCCACATAAGGATTAAAACATACCAAATCATCTCATTTAGACCCTAAATTTTAGAGAATTACTACAAAAAGAAAACATGAAATGTCAACTGACTTGAAAGAAAATTGAAGTACTGCAAATTAAAATTCAAAAGTTCTATTAAAAGGCATCAATTACAAAATAGAACAGAAAGAATAGAATTTTCCATAATCATTTACTAGCAATCCTCTAATAGTATGTCCTATGATTAGAACAGAGTAGTTACCAAACTGAGGTGTGCATCAAAATCCAACTACTGGAGCCCACTTTAGAGCTTGTGACCCTTATCTACATTCCCAATGCTACTGTTGTTCCAGGGACCACAGGTTCTCAGTGCATCAACCAAGTATGCCAGATGCTCTTCCAAGTTTCCCAATTTAAGTATTACATGTCTGAGTAATTGCTGATGTCCTTGATGCATGCTTTGGTGATAAATGTGCATTAACTTATAATAACTAAGGAGCTTGTCAACATTTTTGTAAATTATTCCAAGTACATTCTCCCTCCTGACTTCTGGTCATTTCTCTGACATCAACACAAAACCCAGTAAGGTGGAGAGGAGGTGAAAATGAAAGCAACCAACTCTGCTATGTTAGAGAAGCTCTGGCAAATATACAGAGATGAAGGCAATCTACACTAATGGCTAAAACTGAATTGGGGGTTATCTGGTGAATTTTGATGATCCACTGTCTCTGTTCCAGATAGAACTGCTGATAAAAACAGTAACTTCACCAAAGTTGACTCAAGTGTCAAGGCAAGGGACTGACAGGGCAAGCCTATTTATTTTTGGCTGCTTGCTTCTCTCACCTAAATCTGACAGTGTCTGAGGTGGCCAGTGGTTGGTCTAAAGCAGGAAAACTTCCCTTTGTTGATGTCAAAATAAACTATATGCAGTAATTACCTTTTGTGGGGTTTCTGTGTTGCACATGAAAGACTGAAACTTACATTTTCTTATGTTCCCAAGCCTTGTTTGTGTCATGATTCATTTTACTTTCATATATTGATTCTGTAAAAACCCAAGAGGAAAATGACAGCAATCTTTCACTAGTTTTTTTGGGCTTGGGCATACAGGAGCCTTTTCCAGCACAAGCACCATGCCATGCTTGGACTCTACCAACAGATCTAACTTCAAGTGACAAAGAATCATTAGCTACTGGTTCTTATAGACTTGTCAAGCAAACCAAATGCTATGTGATTTTAAATAATTTAAATACTCTTACTTGTCATGCAGCATAAAGGGCTAATAAAGAAGTTGTGAGGTTTGGCCAGTAAATATGGCATTAAAAGGAGGTATCAAAAGCAAACTGAAATCAATAGGAAAATTATGAGACAAGACTGGAAAGAGCCCATTAACCCTGGGACACGTGGTGGAGCATGGACTGGTGGAGGGAGCACACAGGAGGAGTCACTCATGCAGCAATGGGTGGTTTTAGTTTAAAAAAAACCAGAAAGGCTGAAAGTAATTACAATGTGTAATAAAAAAAGTGAAGAATATGAAACATAGAAGAGATTTACTCAACTGAAGCATAATGGAGAGACAGGCAATAAAACAAGAAAAATTTCAGATTATTGTCAAAATATTATGTTCTGATATTTTATGTTACAATGACTAACAGAACATTTCATAGCTTTTCTCTTCAAAATACCATTTGTACACAAGTGATACCAAAGGATACCTTAGATTATGAGGTACAAATAAAACATGGAGACTAATTTTAAAATAATGCTAAGAAGAATAATGTCACCAGAGGAAAACACTATAGAGTTAATTTAACAAATAACAGTAGCTGTTTCAGAAGTCTGTTATCTCTCTCTCCTATCATATGGCAACATAAACAAAATACTCTTGAAAGTACAACAAACTTTCAACAGTGGATAAGCTTTCTTTATGATCTCAAATTATTCATTTGCTCACCCTAGAGCCAGCACTGTCAGCAAGGATGCCAGTGTGGGCTGCCATTTGGAAGCAAATCTATGCCCTTCACAAGACCCACGAGATGAACCCCATGTAGTCACTCCTATGCCATTAACTCCACCCTTCTCAAGAACCTGGGCACGGGATTTCTCTCACCTCAACCTCTGGGAAGAGGGGTGACATGCTGCTGGGGACAAGGCTCACATGTTCTACAGTAGGAACAGGAGTTTCAGGCTCTCATGAAACACCAAGAAGCCCTTGGGAGTAATCATCCTCACTAATGTAGGAACTTTGCTTTGAGGAGAGATACATTAGATATATTTTCACCTGAATCACCAACTTTTCTGTAATCATTCAAAGAAAATTGTTATCAAATATTATCACTCTTGTGTTCGAACAGGCTTCAAGACTGTTATGAACAGTTTACTTCAATCCCAGAGTAACTGGGTAGAAAACTAATGTAAAAAATGATTGAGAAGGAAACAGCACCATTCTCCACCACTACAGATTCCCATAAGTAACAATGAACAAAGTTCCTCAGGTTTAATTATTCTAGTGACCAAGTCAAAGCACAAAACCAGCTCCAATCTCTTCAAATTTAACTAAACTTCTTCCTTCCAATAAAGATAGCTTAAAGAAGTATTTTCCTTACATTATCAAAGTAAAGGCACAAAAATCTATGTCCAAGAACTCATAATTCAAAGTTAAAATTTTATTTGAGAAAATAAGGGTCCATGTGAACTGAAAATACAAAGTGGGGATATGATGCTATCTTGGAGATTAACTTAAAACACACACACAATCTTACTCAATTTGGAAGGGTTTAGGAAGATGGAACCAAGCAAATTTCTCAAATGCTCCAAAAATGAGGGTCTAGGAACTACAGACTGCAAAGAAGACTGATACCACAATAGGGTTAGTCTAGTCATGCCACAATCCTTAAGTCCTTTAAAATACACCTTGTAATAAAGTCATATACATAAATAGTAGGAAAATGTCTCAACCAAAAGGTAAATTTGGTCCTGAACAACAGAGTAACAACATTCATACAGAAAAACACTAAATAACCATGTCCAGAAAAAGTGACCAATGTGCTAATAAGTTGTGGAATGCTACTAGGTTTTCCTCTTGTTCTCATTTTAAGAATAATTTCAGGAGAGGCAGAAGACATGCTTACTAAATCTGCATATAAGAAAACCTCTGAGTATTTTGAGTGACAACACCAAGACTCAGAACAATTTTAACAAACTGATTCAACCAGCTGAAACAAACAAACCCTAACAAAGACAAATGTCAAGTGTCATTTTAAGTTCAAACAGTTAATTGTGAAAATAAATAGGGGTCCAGACTTATCTTGACTGTGTTGTAACACAGTAAATTTCAGGTACTATCAAGACTCACACAGCTGTGTTTTCAAGTCTACATTAAACAGTGCCAGACAGCTGCACTTTTTTAGTGTCTCCATTCCTGGCCCCCTGTTTTCTGACAGCTGTCACCTCTTTAAGTTATCAGAGTTTTTTTGCCCCACTTCCAATTTGCCCCTTCTAATCATCTGACAGCTCCAGGAAAACCAGACAAGCAAGCAGGAACTGTGTACAAGTAACACAAGGATCCAGAAACTTTAATGAGGTTTGCTACATATATCTTAATTTCACAAACAGCTTTTGCTTTTTTCATCTCTGGCTCTACTGCAGGTGGCTGAAGCTGCAGGATACAGGTCCTCTATAGGTGATATATTTCTATGGCACAAGCAAATCAAGGAAGGCAATAAGCTCTCATGGTTAGATGTTGGTCAGACTGTGTCTGGAATACTGCTTTCAGTTCAAAGAAACAACTGTGACATATACAGCAATAAGAGTAGTTGGTGAGGAAGGCTAGAGGTCCTGTTTTATTAGGCCAAATAAATGTGCTGGGACGTTTAACCTTATTATGTTTGAAAATGGAACAAAATGTCTTGGCAGGGAGCAGCGTTGGTACTAGAGCCACCATCAGAAAGTCTGAAAGGCTGCTCCAGGCAGGACGGGCCAGACTGGATATTCACTTCCCAAGTGGGATAAAGTGTGAACAATGGTCAAGCATTAAGGGAGAGCAGATTCTGGCTTAAATAAGAAAAATGTTTAAAATGTCCAACAGTAAAGAGTTGCTTTTCTAGGTATGAGCTACTTAACCTGAAAAGCACTTAAGTTGAGGCTAGAGTCTCATTTCTTTGGGATGGTGTAAAAAGAATCCATGCACAGGTTAAACTTTACTCTTTTGGAGGACTGAATGCAGGGTGCTTACCACAGTGCTACATCTCCAACCCCTCCGTAAATATTCTGAGACAGGGTCTGGCTTAGTTGCTTAGGGCTTCTCCAAAATGTTGAGGTGGGACTTGAACTTGCCGTCCTGCTTCGGATTTCATTCTTCAAACTCTGCCAAAAATGCAGTATAACAGAAATTTTTTTTGCAATTGATTATCTGTAATACACCACAATTCATTTTGATAGAAGACTGAAATAAAAAAATGAACATGACCGAGATGAGTTTAGATTAACATATCAAAGTAAATTATCCCATAAACAGAACATGGCAAAACCATACTCCTAAAATGATAAAAGAATACATATTACACTTGAATGGTTTTAAAACACAGATCTCTAGATTTAAAGGATCTTTCACTTCAAATCCATTGATTCAAATGATAGGACTCTTGAAACTGAAAATAAAATTATGCCATTTATGCAAGGGAGTCTTTGCAAATCCTACAACCCTAAGAAAGTTTTTTAAACTGAAGGAAAAAAAGCTACCTCTCCTGAATCCCAATGATCATTTGTACTGAGTGTCCTTGTTGATCCAGGACCCCAAAGATGCAGTTGCAGCAGGACTTATAAGTAAGGAAACAAGAAAAAAAGTAAAAAGAAAAAAAACCTCATCATTGAAAATTGCAGAGTACAGAAGTATCATTTGTAGACTGGGTAGGATGCCTCATCAAATTTTTAGATGGTTTTATCACCACATACATGCTGTGCATTTTGTTTTTATGAGACTTCTCAAAGAATACATATATTGAATTTCATGAAAAAAAAATGTTTCCAGAAACTGTTTCTCTGCTACACAATTTCTCAAGTTTAATAAGATAAAAGTAAGGGATATCCTTTCAAACTAATATTAAAAATTTTTTATTATCGATACTACCTTGAACTTTATAAATACAATGACTTTTTCCAGGGTAGATTCAATAAGGTTGATAGGTATTTGATCCTTTCTATGAATTTTGTTAATGGACACACTAAAAAGATATGTTTATACTCCATTTTACCTATAATGCTGTATTGAGGAATTATTTTTAAAATATATTGTTGTATATTACTACACATAGGAATACTGCATTTTCTCTAGGTTTTTACAGAGAGATCCCTTATTTTCACCCGTAACAAATTCTGCCATAAAGTCTGAAAACCAAAGTCATTTCTGTATATTAATTGTCTCATCATACTGAGTTCCAAGACAGCAAATTCCTTTTCCCCCTACTTGGTTCCCCTTAGTCTTTTATTTAAAAAGGAGGGGGGAAATACATTCACACACCACTTCACAGTCACCTCAATTGTCATTTTACAGAAAATTCCCAATAGTTTTACTCATTCCAATTTCTCTTCAGCTGCAGTCTCCTTCCTTTGATCTTAAAGAAATTGTTTCTTGTTTACATTAGTGATGATTTGTTTTAAACTAGACATTCTGTTGGCTTTCTTTTACACATTGTGAAGAGGGTATTAGTATGCCCCAGAATGTCACATTTTGTTTTCATTTCAGCAGCACCTCTGCCCCCTCTCCCCGCAAATATTTTCCTGAATGTTCACATAACCTTAATCTCCAACATGAATCAGAACACCTCCTGTTATTCCCTCCCCCTCAACTAAGCATCACTCATCACTCTTTCTTACTGATAATACCAAAAATGATGACAATCTCAAAGTTACAAGGTTCACTAGATTCAATTCCCAAGAGCAAAGTTGTTCTAAGTCCCTCCATAGCTAAAAACCCCTCATCATCTTAGTTGTCCCCTCAGGGTGCATACTAACTTGCTCCCTGTCTCAGTAAACAGGACATACACTGGAGGAGGAAAAGTTAGAAAGACAGAGGTTGGGACACATTTTCAGGACTTGGAACACTACGTTATGCATTAAATGAATTAATCACGCAAAAAGGTGTCCTGAAAGGTTATTCCATGGGGTAAATGATGTAACTACAGTTGTCCACATGTGGTTAAAAGCACGGAGGGTCAGGAGAATGAGGAAAACAAGTATTTTGAGAGTCTCCTCAAGTGTTACTAATAAAGGCCTGAATCAAGGGGACTGTAGAGAAGAAGAGAAAGAAAGGAAAGTATTCCCTGATGTTTCACAAAATGAAAAGGAATCATAGTTGAGTAATTTCAACAAATACATACTACTATGATGATCCCCATTTTTGTTTAGTAGCACATTCAAAGAAAATTCTTTATGTAATGAAAGTGATTAAGAGAATCAGAGGGATGAGTTAAGAAACTTCAAGATTTGCATTGTAAAAAAATAACTGGGAAAAGGAACTGAGAGGCTGTGATTTTCCAAAAGTGAAATTCAATTTTCAGAGCAATTTGAAAATTTACAAACTTCTCTGAAAATCCTTGTGATTTTTTTTTTCCATTTCTCTAATGGCAACTTCATCTTCTGCTTTAGTAATAAATGAAAGGGAATTAATACAGCCTGAAAGTCATTTATAACCTTTTAGTTTTTATCAAAATTAGAGTTTTGTAGGACAAAAAATTGTTTGCCAAAGTATTTTACTTTACCAATATCTTTAATATAGGAATGACCTATTCACTGCTCCTAACCAAAAACAATTTTAGAAAGTTGACTGGAAAAGTAGGACATCATTTTCTCATTCAACATTACTGAGTACTTAAACTATGGTAGGCCATATTCCGTACTAGAAACAGGGAATTCTTATATAACAGCCTTTACCTAAAGAAAAGTCTGTTAAAAAAAAATCACTAGGAAAGACATACAAGAGAAGTAAACATCCAGAATGGCAATGCACACCTTATGAAAAATAATTAGACTTTGGGCACAATTCAACTTTCATTATCTCAGTGCATTTAAATTTTCATAGCAAAAGGAAAGATTTGCAAAATGGCTGGTGTACAAATTCTCAGTGGTATCTACTTCCTAAGAGATAGTTTGGTACTACTTATATAATTGTTGAAGGATCAACTGAACACTTAATTCACATTTTTGGAAGGACAGGTAATTTCAATAGAAGAAAAGAAATAACTAGATATATGACATAAAAGCATTCCTCCAACTCTCTATGTGGTTTGGGCTAAGTCAATTTCCTCCTGTATAATATCCTCAATTTGTCTTAATATCTGCTATTATCTACATCAGATATTAAAATAACAAATGTATGACACATTGCTAAAAATATTGGAGGAAAAGTATTACATAAACCCAAAGTTCAGTATTATAATTGATCTTTCATTAGAAAACTGCACTCAACAGCAAAAGGCAAAAATATCTTTTCACAGAATCCTTGTCACTGAAAAAATCTGTAGGTTTTCATCAATTCATTTAGTAAGTGTTTGTTGAGGACCTAGAACATGCTAAGGACTATTTAAAAATCTGTTTCTAAGAGAGAGGAAAATGGACAAATTTGTGGAGCTTAATTGAATTAAGAATACATTTAGTGCTGGGGTGTGGCTCAGTGGTAGGGTGCTCGTCTAGCAGTTGTGAGGCACTGGATTCATTCCTCAGTACCACATAAAAGTAAATAAATAAAAGTATATTAAAAAAATACATTTAGGAAAATAGGAATTCACTGAGGAGGTGTTATTTGAGCAAAGACCTAAAAAGTAACTGAACTGAGAGAAGCACACTTCAGGCAGAGGGAACAAAAGTAAACAGGTCCTCAAATGAGCTTACATGTAGATCAGTGAAGGAACAGCAATGAATCTTTTGAGGCTGGACTGGGCACAGAAAAATTAGTAAATGGGATTATAGCAGGGAAAAAAAAGTGTCAGGCCTGCAGGCTATTGTAAAAACTGATTTTAATTGTGAAGAGACAGTGTGTTTTTGGATGGTCTTAAGCAGGGAAGTGACGTGAGTGACTTTTTAAAAGTTGGACAATTAACGCTAATATTAAGGTGTTTGGAAACAGCTACTTTAAGTCAAAAAAAATTTTTTTAAGAATTTAAAATGAACACATGAATTTGGGAGGAAAACAAAACACAAACAACGGGTTATACTAATAATCCCTAGCTGCTCATGAAAGGGATAGATGGGTCAGAAACCAGGTGTGACAGCTTAACATTTACTGCCGACCAGATTTTTATTTACTATTAACCAGATTAACAGACCCCGATAGTGAGAAAAACTATAAAGTTTTCAACAAATTCACTTGGCCGCTGATGAACCCGAAAACCCCTCCGTTTGACATGGCATGTGTTTAAAGACTCGCCTTCACCTCCTGAAGTAGGTGGGGCCGTGAGAGCCAAGCCATCTGGGTAGTGAGATGCATAAGCAGGGAAAAGGCTCTCCAGTGATGCAACTGAGCTGCCCAGTGGACCACGGTTTATCTGGTCTAGTGTCTGCTGCATGAACTTCAGGGGGCCAACCTCTGGGAGTCAGGGTTGCCTTCACCTGGCAATTTCATCTTCTGCGGGTGACAAGCAGACTCCACCCTGGGCGATAAATCATCCTCAGGTCATCGTGTTTTCCCGCCCTCGGCAAGAAGCCATGGTTCTGCCCACTGTTGGGCCTGGGAAAGCCCCCAAGCAGACCCGGGTGCGCACGGTCCCAGTGGAAACTCCCCGTTGCGCCTTCCAGAGCCACGCGCATGCAAGGGGAGAGGACGGCTGTTTTACCACGGCAACACCCAGAGGGTCTGGGGCTGTGCAGCTGAGAGCCCTGAGGTGGACCAGGAGTGCTCGCCGGGGAGATGGGCAGTGGCTGGTGGGGAGCTCAATATGTCTTAGGAATATCCCACCATTTCTGAATCAACAACTACCACCGTCACCATCCCAAACCCTTTTCACGCCCTCCAACGTACTCACAGTCCTCCATCATGTCCACCTTCCAGGATCTCCCTCGCAGGGGCGCAGACGCTACCTCCTCCTCAGAGTCTTGTGCGTTCCTGCCTCCCAGCCACCGCCGTGCCTGCGCGGTTCTTCTGCCGCAACCCCTTGTGTCCGCACGCCAGCAGGGTGCTCACTCCGCCCAGTTGTATGCCCCACCCCAGGTGCGAGCCTGTCACTGCAACTGCTGGGAGCGCTGGAGCGTCAGTGCCTGTTATTGCTCCTGCTCCATCTTGTAGCGCCCTCACCCTTGGACTTTCACTTCTCAGCTGCCCAGGGCACTCGAGGCTTGTGTGCAGCCTAGGCTTTCTGGCATTTCAGCTACTTCCCTGAAAGGTGTGTTGTGGCTGTCAGTGCTGTCCTCTCACTGCTCTAAGAGGAGGACCTTCTAAATTAAGATGTAAATCCTGAAAAGCAAGATGGCAGAATAAAGGAGGTCACTTTCCTTGCTGCTCTGCAGGTGGAAGCCAAGAAAGGGAATTTCTACCCAAGGTGAGTGAACCAAAAAAAAAGGGGGGGGGGGATTTACTGGAATAGATACAACTGTTATTAATTGTGCTTTAAAATAGTCTCTTTTAAAGAAATGAAAAATTGGGGAAAAAAGTGTTTTGTCACCTCCGTATATTTTATTCAGTACTTAGGATGTGCAGGGTGTTCTAAGTGCTTTGAATGCTTTAGCACATTTAATCCTCTAAGCCAACACATGAGGTTTAGGTACTACTATGTATTTTAAAAGTGAATATAGTGAGAGATAGAAAGGTGATTTGCTAACTCAAGTTTAGTCAGCTGGCCAGAACATACACTCAGGCAATCCAGAACCACAACCTGAGTTTTTAACCAGTCTACTGTACTGTCTCCTTAAATTGACTATAGCCTGGCCTAGCGGGTATTAAAGGAGGCAAACTTGCCTGATCTTGACTTTAGTTAAGACGGCTTGAATAATCTCTTTTTAAGAATGTTTGCTAAAGGTTTTTGGTAGCTCCCCTTTGTTAAAGGTGTGGGTACCTTTTTCTATGAGATGAGTCTCTTGCTGGCAGCATATTGTTGGATTTTTCTTCTTAATCCAATCTGTCAGTCTATGTCTTTTGATTGATGAGTTCAGGCCATTAACATTCAGGGTTATTATTGTAATATGATTTTTATTCCCACTCACTTGACTCATTTTTGTTTTTTGACATGATTGATTTCTCCTTTATTTGGCTATTCCTTTAGGCTAGTTCCTCCCATTGCTGATTGCATCATTGTTTTTCATCTCTTCCTCATGAAATACTTTGCTGAGAATGTTCTGTAATGCCAGCTTTCTTTTTGTAAATTCTTTTAGCTTTTGTTTATCATGGAAGGATTTTATTTCGTCGTCAAATGTGAAAGTAAGTTTTGCTGGTTATAAGATTCTTGGTTGGCATCTATTTTTTTTCAGGGCTTGGTAAATGTTGTTCCAGGCTCTTCTAGCTTTTAGGGTCTGGATTTAAAAATCTGCTGATATTCTTATTGGCTTCCCCCTGAATGTAATATGACTCTTTTCTCTTGCAGCCTTTAAAATTCTGTCTTTATTTTGTATGTTAGGTATTTTCATAATAATATGCCTTGGTGTGGGTCTGTTGTAATTTTGTCTATTTGGAGTCCTATAAGCCTCTTGTACCTGGTTTTCCATTTCATTCTTCAGATTTGGGAAATTTTCTGATATTATTTCATTGAATATTGTTCATTGCTTTGGATAGTTTCTCTAAGCATTCCTCAATCCCAATAATTCCTAAATTTGGCCTTTTCATGATATCCCATAATTCTTGTAGATTCTTTTTATGATTTCTTACCATTTTTTCTGTTTGGTCAATTTTGTTTTCAAGATTAAATATTTTGTCTTCAATGTTTGAGGTTCTGTCTTTCAGGTGTTCTATCCTATTGGTTATGCTTTCTATGGAGTTTTTAACTTGGTTTATTGTTTCCTTCATTTCAAGAATTTCTGTTTGTTTTTTTTCAGTATCTCTAACTCTTTATTGAAATGATCTTTTGCTTCCCGTATTTGCTATTCTAACTGTTGATTGGTGCGATCCTTTAATGCCTGCATTTGCTCTTTCATCTCCTCCTTCAATGCCTGCATTTGCTCTTTCATCTCCTCGTTTGTTTCTCTGATTGTTTTAATTATGTACATTCTGAACTCCCTTTCTGACATTTCTTCTGCTGTGCTATCATTGGGTTTTATTGATAAAGTTTCTAGGTTTGTTTGGGACATTTTCTTCCCTTGTTTTCTCATATTGGTCTGATATCAGTGGGACTCAGATTTCCTCTATTGTCTTATAGTATCCCTGTAGATTTCCAGTATATCACCTCCCAGCCTTCAGTAGCCTGAAGTCTTGGAGGAAGTTGATAATGCAGTGCTTCCGAAGAAAGCTGCCCCTAGCCCGCTACTGGGTCCTGGGCTGGGGGCTGGTTCTGCGTGGAAATCCTCTCACTGGGTGGTCCTGCTCCTGGAAGCTGGCTCTAGACAGGGCCTGCCCCCTCCTGAGGGAGCTGGGCTGCTCAGGGGAAAGCCTCTCCCTATCCTGCCTTGGTCCCAGAAGCTGCCTGTGGGCCGGGCCCACTGCTAGGTTCAGGGCTTGGGTTCTGCTCTGTGCGGAAAAGCTCTCACTGGGTGGGTCTGCTCTGCGAACCTGACTGTGGACCATGCCTGTCGTGGGAGGGAGCAGGGTTGCTTGGGAAGTCTCTCACTGCCCTGCCCTGATCTGAGAAGCCACCTGCGGGCCAGGGCCCACCGCTGGTTCCAGGGCTTGGGGTTGGCTCTGTGCAGAAAAACTCTCACTGGGAAGGCATTCTTCTAGAAGCTGGCTGTGGATCACACCTCCTGCTGGAGGGAGAAGGGCTGCTTGGGGAAAACTCTCGCTACCCTGCCCTGCTCCGAAAAGCTGTCTACTGTCTGGGCCTGCCGCACAGGCTGAGCTTCACCCAGTTGGAGAGACTCATCCTGTGGCTTTATGTTGGTCCAAATCTCTCAATACCTCCCCTTCTTGAATCCTGAGTTCTGAAGCGATGGGAGATGCAGTCACCCTCTTGTCCACCATCTTGGATCTCCCTCATGCACACATTTTTAAGGGCTGTTCTTTCTCATCACCCTTAGTAGTATGTGCACATTGCCCTTTGCCCTAGGAACCTATGGATACAAGAGAAATAAACTGACTACTAGGCCTAGAATCTTGTCTATGTGCAGAATTAAATAACAGAACTTTGTAGTTTGGCTAAATCCCTCATACTGGAAAACAGTCTTAACTCTCTGGCAGTTTCCTAGTGTGTCCTAGGCTCTCTGGTGTATAAACCTAATGCAATCAGACATTAATAAACTAGTTTCTCTAGTTTATTAATTTTCAATTATTTTAAATTTATATTTCTATTAGTGCATTATAGTTTTACATATTAGTGGGGTTCATTTACACATATTCATAAATGCACATAATTGGGTCTATTTTGATCCCCGGGGCTATCCTGTACCCACTCTCCCTTCCTAAATATTTTTTGATTATTTGTAAGCCTCTTCTCTTCAATGAAAATTTAAGAATCAGTGTATCAAATATGACAGAAATTTATAGATCAATTTGGGAGTTACTAATTTGCTTATTTACTTTTTTTGTAGTGCTGGGGATCGAACCTAGGACTCCAACTGTGCCAGGTAAGTGCTCTACATTCCTAGTCATGTTATTTTAACATTTGAGTATTTCCTTAAATTAATAATGTATTTTAAAAATCATATTTTTTTACTGACTCATAAAAATACAATTGAATTTTTTATATCGATTCTGCTTCTGGCAACCTTGTAAGTTTAAGTTTCGTATTAATTATAATAAATTGTACTCATCTTCTGTTGGATTCTCTGTAGTAATAGGTGCACTTGTTTAGAAATGTCAATAAGTCTTTGATATGTCTCCCTTCAAGAGGTGGAACCTAATACAGATCTCTTTCTTCACATGGGCTAGACTTAGTGAGTTTATTTTAACAAATAAGAAAACAGTGGAAGAGATGGTGAGATTTCTGAGATTTGGTTATAAAGGAGACTGTAGCTTCCATTCTGCCTTCTCTCTTTCTTTTTCTATGTCTGACAACTTGCTCTGGGAAAGCCAACTGTCATGTCATGAGGACACTCAGGCACCCTGTGTAAAGGCTCAGATGGTTTTGAACCGAGTCCTCCAGCCAACAGGAAAGGAAATGAGGCTGTCCTGCCAACAGATATTGGAGGAAGCCATCTTGGAAATGGATACTCTGGTTCCAGTCAAACTTTCAAGAGGACAATGGCCTTATCAGACATTTTGACCACAACCTCCTGAGAGACCTGGCACCTCTAAGCAGCTTCTGGATTTCTGACTCTCAGAAACCTTTTGAAGTAATACAGACTTTTTGAAAAGAGGAAAATTTAGCATTTATTTTATTATGACTATATAAATATTATTCACAGCAAAGTCACATAGAAAGTCACAAAGTCACAAAGAAAAAACTGACTTTCTATGTAACCTTTGCTTTTCCTACAGTTCACAATTGTTTCTTCTCTTTCTTTTATATTTGCTTGTTTTCTTTGAACCTCTTAACAGTTCTTTCATCTTTAATGTCCCAGTTACCCTCTATCCTCAGGCCACGATTCAGTGTTGGAAAGGCTAAAAGAATTCTTAACTTCTTTTCAACTTTAGGAATCTTGCTCTGTACCCAGTGAGATACAATTCTTAAAAAAGATAGTTGACTAATCAAAAAAACTTTATCTTTTCTCATTCTTAAATATGTTTTGTTTTTCCTCTAACAACCTTACTGATAACTTGACATAGATAAATTGTATTCATTTAACGTGTACAATTGGGTGTTTTGATATATATATATACATTGTAAAGTGATTACCACATTCCAGACAATTAAAAAATTGATCACCTCTGCATAGTTAACATTTTTTGTATTTGTGTGTGTGTATGTGTTGAGATTTACTTTAAAATCAGTCACCTAGCTTATTTCAAGTGTGCAATGTAGAATTGTTAACTACTGTCATCATGATAGACTTTGGGTCTTTAGAACCTATTCCTGTTATATAACTGAAACTTCATGTTCTTGACTGCCATCACCCTATTCCACACCCCACACTTCAGGCACCTGGCAACCACCCTTCTACTCTGAGCTTCTGAGTTTGACTATTAAAATAACACATATAGGGACTGGGGAGATAGCTCAGTTGGTAGAGTGCTTTCCTCAAAAGCAAAAGGCCCTGGGTGCAATCCCCAGCACCACAAAAAAAAAAAAAAAAAAAAAAAAAAAAAAAAAAAAAAAAAGAGGTGGATCCCACAGTACTTTTCTTTTGTTTCTAGCTTATTTAGCTTAATATAATGCCTTCTAGCTTCATCTGTGTTGCCGAAAATGGCACAATTTCCTTGTTCTTTTTTTTAAAATCAGAATAATATTCCATGGTACATGGGAGCCCCATTTTTACAAATCTGTTCATTTGTCAAAGAACATTTAGGTTATTTCCATGTCATGACTGTTGGGAATAAAGCTGCAAAAATGTGGGAGAGCAGATATCTCTTTTGCATACTTATATAATTTCCTTTGGTAGAGCAAAGGGGCTTCAGGGAAGGATAATCCTTCTAGGACATACTCCCAGTGTCTCACCTCCCCTGATTCCATCAGGAGCAGAGCAGTTTTCTTCCTCTGGGCCCACGCTGCCATGATGTGCTGCCTCACCTGGGGCCCAGAGCAATGGAGACTATGGACTGAAACTCTGAAACCATGAACCCCAAATAAACTTCCCCTCCTCTAAGTTGTTTTTTTTTTTTGGGAGGGGGGGTTATTTTGGTCACAGCAATGCAAAATCTGACTAAAGCAAGCCCTTTTTTATAAAAGCATACCCATTGGTTGTTTGAATTTCCTTTTTCAGAAGTGCACATTTAGGTCTTTTGCCCATTGTTTACCCAGGTGTTTGTTTGTTTAGCTGTTGAGTGGTAGGAATTCCTTATATATTTTTGATACTAAGCCCTTATCAGATATAGGTCTGTAAATTTTTTCTCCCTTTCTGTTGGTTTCCTCTGTATTCTGCTGATTGTTTCTTTGGTAGTGCAGAAGCTGTTTAGAGTGATGTATTTCCTCTTGTCTAGTTTTGCTTTTGTTGCGGGGTTTTTGTTGTCATATCCAAGAAATTATTGTCAAGACCAAAGTTAAGATGTTTTTTGTCCATGTTTCCTTCTAGGAATTTTATGGTTTTGAGTTTTACTTTTAAGCATTGAGTCCACTTGGAATTTATTTTTGTGTACAATGGAAGATAAAGGTCCAATTTCATTATTTGGTATGAGAATATCTTGTTTCCCCAGAACCATTTGTTGAAGAGAGTGTCTTTTCTTCATTATGTGTTCTTGGCATCCTCATTGAAGTTGAAGTGACCAAAAATGTATGGTTTTATTTCTGGGTTCTATATTCCGTTTCATTGGTTTATATATTTGTTTTTATGCCACTGCAATACCATTTTGATTACTATAGTTTTGCAATATAATTTGAAATCAGGAAGTTGATCTCTTCAGCTTTGTTCTTCTTGCTCAAGATACTTTTTGGCTTTGTGGTGTCCTTTGTGGTTGATATAAATGTAAATGTTAAAATTACCTTTTCTTTTTTTTTTTTTTTTTAAGAATGCCATTGGGATTTTAATGAAAATTGCATTGAGGGGCTGGAATTGTAGCTCAGTGGCAGAGCACTTGCCTACCATGTGTGAGGCACTGAGTTTGGTCCCCAGCACCACATAAAAATAAATAAACAAAATAAAGCCATTGAGTCCATCTACAACTAACAATATTTTAAAAATTGTATTGACTCTTTGAATAGCTTTGCATAGCATGGCCATTTTAACAATATTGAGTCTTCCAATGCATGAACATGGGATATTGTCTATTTGCACAAGTCTTTAAAATTTTTCTTTATTGGTTTGCCTTTTATCTCATAGCCTTTCTTCACTATTTTTTGTCCTTTTCCTTTTTTATTCCTTGATTGGATAATTTCAAATAATATGCTTTTCAGTTCACTGATTCTTCTGATTGATTTAGTTTGCTATTGAAACTCTATCACATGGTTTATTTCAGTCATTATATTCTCAGATCCAAAATTTGTTTTGTGCTTTTTGTTTTCTATCTCTGTTGAGTTTCACATTTTCCTTATATTGTTTTCCTGATTTGACTGGATTTGTATATCTGTGTTCTTTTGTAGCTCACTGAGCTTCCTTAGAAAAATTATTTTGAATTCTTTGTCATGTAATTCATGTAGCTCAGTATCTTTGGAGTTTGGTATTAAAAGTTTATTTCAGTCTTTTGGTGGTATTTCTTTTGTGTATTAAAAGTTTATTGCAATCTTTTGGTGGTATTTCTTTCTTTCTTTCTTTATTTATTTTTTTGGGTGCTGGGGATCGAACCCAGGGCCTTCTGCTTGCAAGGCAAGCACTCTACCGAGTGAGCTATCTCCCCAGCCCCCTGGTGGTATTTCTTTTGTGTCCCTTAATCTGTGTTTTGTTGGTGTACTTAAAGAATAGATGTTCAGATACTCGCTTGCTTATGTTCTAGACTGTGCGGATCCAGTTTTGTTAAGGAAAGACCTTCACTTGCAGGGGAGAGAGAACATGGGAATTCTAACTGGGAAGACATGGCAGAGTGTGATGTGGCACCAGGTGTAGAGGTGCTTAGGACACCAGTTGTGAAAGTGTGCAGCAGCTCTCGGTCCAAGAGGACCAGATATTGAAGTTTTAGGCAGCTGGGATCTGTGATATTGGCAACCTTTTTTTTTTATTTCTTGACAACAAAAGCTGCAGAGGAGTCAACAGTGGATGCAAAGGCTATTTGTTCCTATCAGTATCTATGGGTCCAGTGGTGAATATTGCAGGGTCTCGTGTTAGTAGTATGCACATTCCTGACTCTGGGGCCACTGGCATTTGTGTACACAACTCTGAGGATTGATTGCAACTCCGTATGGAGGTTGTGCCAACTGGCAGTGGAAGGGCATGTGAAGTGCTGTGGACTGGTGGTGGTGATTAGGATTGGCTTTTTGTGTGTGTGTGTGTGTGTGTGTGTGGTGAGCCATGAACCTGGAGCCAGAATGCCCATGGCAACTCTAGTGGTGGTAGGGCCACACCTGAGGCAGCTGGGATTGGCAATGGAAAAAAACTGTGTTGCCCTCAGTGGTGAGAGCTGCAGGGTGCCTGTGGTGGCTGTTGTTTTCCTGAGAAGGCTATGATAGCTTGTTTGCATGGTTAATAGTAACAACTTTGCCCTTATTATTTGTTCTTGGTCTCTGTAGTTATCCTGGCTATTCCAAGCTCCTCAGCACTCTTGGAGGGTTGAAACCAAAGAAGGTTCTTTAGAAAAATGTCCCAAAGGGCTTGGAAAACTGGTCTCCCATCGTGTTCTCTTTTTCTCCTGAGAGAAAAACTCAGGGACTATGGGATCTCTCTTGGTGCTGAGCTGTCAGTCAGGGGGATGCGATGATGTAGGCAAATTAAAACTGTTCTCCTGGCCCCTTTTGGTGTGCTCATTCTCATTTTTTTACTTTTGCTCCACTGTGCTGCTGCAGCTTCTTAAGTGCACTCCCGAACACTCTCACAGTTATTTCTACTCAAGGACGACTGTCCAGTTGATCTTTGCAGCAGTAATGAAGGCTGAGATCTTCTACTCCACTATTATGTTGAAGTCCTCCAAAGATTTGTTGTGTTAAGTGGTTAAATTTAGGGGGGGGCAGTGTAATTTGATGCACAGCAATAGATAACTAATACTAGTGTCATATAGTCTGCTAGTCTGCTAACAGGACAATTTTTTCTGGTCTTTCTTTGTTTCTTTCTTACTTATCTTCAGACTCTCTGTGACAAGGGTTCAAGCCTTAGGCAGCTATTAACAACATACTGATGGTCAGTGATGAATTGTGTATATAACAGTGGTCCCATAAAATGATGCCTCTCTTGCTGGGCACCACTGGTGCATATCTGTAATCTCAGCACTCTAGGAAGTGTAGGCAGGAGGATTGCAAGTTTGAGGCCAGCCTCAGCAACTTAGTGAGACCCTGGTCCCCTGGAGCTGGCAACTCCACACCTGGGGAAGAGCTAGAGGAGCCATCTGCCTGGCCTGTGGAGGATTCAGGTGTGCACTTCTTCTTTGGGGTGGATACTGGGGGTCAGTAAGAAGAGGAACACAGGGGAGGTGGGTCAGTCCAGGGAAGGCCCCCTAGTCAGGTCAGGAATTCGCAGGGGACCTGAGTGAGGCCTCCTGGCCTCTCCCAAACCTCTCTTTCCTTGGCTTGAGCTGTTCCCGGAACATTCCTGAGTGACTCTTGACTCGTGGCCTCTGCCTGAAACACTCTTCTTGCAGACCTTCACTGGACAGTTTTCTCCTCAGAAAGAACTTCCCTGAACCAAGTAACCCTCTTCCTCTGCCTTTTTCCCACTTTCCCACAGCACTCACTGCTGCCCATGAACAAGCTAACGGCTCAAGGCACATGATCATCTACCATTCCTTGCTTTGAGGTGGCAGATTGCATACAAGTCAAGATTTGGACTATCCTGATACTGTCAAGGCCTGGCACATAGTAGGTGCTCAATATAATGTCTGTTCAATGAGCAAGTCATTGAGTTAATGAGCAGAGAAATACAACACCTGAAGTCAGGCAATCTGGGTTCAAACCCCATCTCTGCCACTAACTAGCTGCATGATCTTGAGCAAGTCACTTAACCACTCTGTGCCTTGGGTTCCCTATTGATAACAACAAGAGTGGTCATGATTCCTTCTTTGTGCAGGTGGGGTGCATTCCAGGGGATGATGCAGCAAACTCCACAATTAAATGAACAAAATAATGACTGATAAACCCCCAATTCAGGGTAGTGATTATTTCAGGGTGAACTAGAGGATGCTTTCTGTGTGTGCATCTTAAATATGTCCTAACAGCAGACAAATCCCTTGGGTGTGTGGCCTGGGTCTAGGTGAGCATGCATGTGTGTGTGTGTGTGTGTATGGTGATTGTCTATGTGTGGTTCTGTTCATGGAAATAGAACCGAGTGGATGACAGATGCCCACAAACACATGTACGCTAAGTCCTCACCAGCTCACATGCATGTGGCACATATGGATTTGGATACCTACATACAGGTGTCCTCATTAAAGACCTTCTCTCCCACCTTGTCCCCTCCTGCCCTGCCCCTCTTCCTCCCATCTCTCCTTTGCCCAGGTGTGCTGGCCCAAGAATGGCCACCTTAGGTGAGCCTCCCACACCCCAGGCCTTGGACATTCCCAGCAGGTGGGCCACAGCTTGGAACAGGCTCTTAGCAGGTGAAAATCTGCTCCAGCCTCCACTGAGCCCCAGCAAGAAAGGAATTGCCTTGAGGCTCAACTAATCCCCAAGGACCCTTCCCCATTACCTCTCTGTGTGGGAGCAAGGGACCCTTCCGTGCTGGTGGCCATATTCTTGACAGCTTTGCTCAGGATAAGGAGGGGACCACGGGATTTGGGGGGTCAACTGGGCATCCTCTATGACCTCCATTCCCTCCTCTGAGAAAGAAGGAGACACAGCAGAGGAGACAGGATCTGTCTCTTCACCCATCCATTCAAGGGTTGGGCACACTGGCAGGCCATGTCTGAGAACCCTCTGCGTGCCGGGCTCTCTAGAGGCAGAAAACCCAGAGGCAGCGAGGTGCTCCTCTCTCGGGGTGTTCAGTAGTGGAAGGATGACGGCTTCATCTCCAGGAGCCATCTGCTACCCCTCTGGCCCACCAGGCCACCGCCCATCCCAATACTCAGCTGACCCCCCCTCCACTAACCCACCCACCCACTTCCTGGCACAGTGTCCCTCCATGGGAGAACCAGGCCTGGTTCTGGAGACAGCACTTGGCGCTCAGGGCCCTCCTGAGTCACAGAGGTGCAGGAGTGGCGGGCACAGTCGGTGGGCTGGAGCAGGGGACAGAAACTAAAATGTGGCCGCCACCCCACCAGGGTCCCAGGATCGCCCACTGGCTGTTTCTTCCAGGGGTAGAATTTCAGAAACGGAAGGAAAAGGGGACCTAAACCAGGGGGAAAGGGGTTGAGGAGGGAAAGTTCGCTCAAACTGAAGAAGAAAGTAATAGAAATGGGCATGGAGAACTAGTTTGTGGCACAGAAGAGAATCGGGAGTGACAGTTCAGCGGTGTAGGCTGCCTAGCCAGCGGGGGAAAGGGGTTAGGACTCAGCGCCTAGCCTTGTTGCCCTCCAGGGAAGTCCACACGGGGTAACAGATCCCACCTGGTGTGGAGGGGCACAGAGAAAGCACCCGCCCAGGATGGCGCGGCACTTGGAGCGCTGGGGGCACATGGGCACCTGTGGCTGCCTGGGCTCTGTGCACGTGTTGTCAATTAGTCCATCACAGACCTAGTGAGGGACGGTGTCTGTGGAAATTACCTTTTAATTTCTTAATTACATTTTTCTCACCTTCAGTTCAACTGGTCACGCCTAACTGGTGTCTCCTGGCCACGCTCCCCCTGAACCCCCAGAGTCCTGCATCAGGACGCACGCCAGCGCCCTGGCCTCCTTCCCCTCTGCTCAGCTCCACTTCTATTTTTATCTCCCTTAGAACCTTTGAGGGGGGTTTTGCTAATTTGTTCCCCTCCACACAGTCTAGTCTCCCCGCCTCTCCCCAATTCTACCCAAACCAGATGGAGGTGCTTCCCAGGAGCAAGATACTTGTAGGTCTTGGACAGTCCTGAGTTCCAACCTCAGCTTCTGTCCCAGCACTAGCAAGTGCCCCTACCTCCCAGAACCCCAGTTTCCTCATCTGTAACTCAGGAATAATAATAATAATAATAATAATAATAATAATAATAATAATAATAATATCATCTCCCATTCGTCTGGATCCCAAGGCTTAACGGAGCTGAGCATTTTTAACAAGAGCTTCCAGCATGTAAGCTGCTGTTGACTCCCTCACTGTGTGGGTGCTCACCAGTGCCTACTGTGGATCAAGCGCTGTTCTAGATCCTGCAGAGATGAACCAATCCCCTGTCCTCTTGGCTGAGCCACGGTTGTACTACACTGTTATTCTTCTCCTCTGCTCACAGGGCTCCAGGATCGGTGAGACCATTTGTGGGTGCTGCAGGCAGGCACCTAGAGTGGGGGTGTTGTTGGAAAGGGCAGGTGAGGATTTAAGGCAGAAGATTGCTGGGGGTGGAGTCAGTGGCAACACCTGCCAGGCATCTCAAAGGTTACATTCCTTTCTTGTTGGCCAGCAGTAGACGGAATGACTTCCCAAGCCCACCGGTCCCTGGTGGATCCTGGTCTGCCTTTCTCCTGTTTTCTTTTCCCAGAGCTCAGTAATTCTCAAAGCATGATTCTCAGACCAGCAGAATCTGCATCTTGGAAACCTATTAGAAATGCAAATTCTCAAGCCCTACCTAGAGCCCTATGCAGATCAGGCTCTCTGGGGTTGAGAGTAAGGAATTTTCTCTTTCTTTCTTTTTTTTTTTTTTTTTATTGTGAAAGGCCC
Source organism: Sciurus vulgaris (assembly GCF_902686455.1). NCBI lineage: Eukaryota > Metazoa > Chordata > Mammalia > Rodentia > Sciuridae > Sciurus > Sciurus vulgaris. The sequence continues at coordinate 1,762,370 of NW_027632876.1, read as the reverse complement.
TGGGTTCAATTCCCAGGGCCTATCTATGCTAGGCAAATGTTCTACCGCAGAGCTAGGATCTGCAAACAAGCTCTACAGGGGATTTTTTTTTTTTTCCCAGTGAAGTTCAAGAAATACTGTTTTAACTGAAGCAAGGTCTCCTTTGTGAACTGCATTTATCTAAAACAATGGGTCACAATCCCCCTTTTATGACAATCAAGTTGTACCTGAGCTGACACAATCCTGAGCAATCCAAGGCAGACAAGTGTCTGGCTCAAGTCCCCAGGATGTTCCAAGGGTGCCTCTGCTCCCCATCACCCACCCCAACACATGCTGCCACCATCTCTGGTCCAAATGGTGAGGCCGATGCCAATGGAGATGGCACGGTGGACCGAGCACCCGTGAGGGGTCCATCCCTGGGTCTGTTCATTCATACGGACAGGTTTAAGCATCATGGCAACTCCACAAAGATCTGGCTGCCACTCTGCCACTGAGATGCCAGGACTGAGGCCCCTGTGGTCAGGGCAACCCAGGTGACCTGCCCCAGGTCCCACCACATGGAGGGGAGGAGACTGTCCTCCCACCCAGGTTGTCTGGCCCCAGAGCTGGTTCCAAGGCTCTACTTGTGCCCTTTCTTCCCGTGTGGCCCTTGTTGCCCCTTCTCCACCCAGTGCCAGTCTGAACTTGTAAAAGTGCAAATGGAGCCCATCCAGACCATCTCCCCGCATATAACTGTCCTGCAGTTGCCCCTGCATGGTGATCTCCAAACTCCCCTTGGCACATGCCACGTCCCATAGATCCTCCCAGGGTCTCTGCTCTGCTGGGCTCTTCTGAAGGCCCCTCCTGAGCCCTGGCCTCTGAGGCCTGCCTCCTCCCAGCCTTCATCTCCCCCTCCACACAACTCCCCCCAACCACCCTCCCATTTCTGTGTGCACAGTGCTCTCTGGAGGGTCCTGATGTACTGATGAGGACCATGTGGCCACTACCCACAGAGCGTTCGCCTTGTATGGTGTTGTGAGTCATCAGGATGATCTGACATGTCTGGGAAGAGGAGTGGAGGTTATGTGCCAATGCTCTGCTGTGGACGCGAGGGACTTGAGCATCTTGGGCGTGGATATCCATGGTAGGTCCTGGAAGCAGCCCCATGGAGATGCGGGGGCGATTGCAATGTCCACTCTGGCACTTCTACCATGATTACAACTTCTGCTATGGACCAAGCCTGGCATACACCAGGGGCTTAATAAAGAGTAGCTGATATCATCATTCTTACCAAGAAACCCAGTAAAATGGTCCTGGCACAGAATGTCCTGATGCAGGAGGAAATGACCTAGGATGAAGGGCCATTTGGCCTGGGAGGCTCCCTGGGGTGTGGCCCTCTTGGCAGGGCTCTGTAGGGTGGGTGGTAGGAGTTGGATGGCGAGGCTGGGCTGGAGTCTTGCTCATGGGTGAGGCTGGGAGGACAGGACAGGCTGAGGTCATGGGAAGGGCGGTGGAGCCTCCTCTAAAGCTGGGGAGGGCACATTCTGGCTCAGCCTCCCCCCACCCCACCAGGCAAGGGGAGTCCTGAGAGGCAGGAGGACTCTGCATTTTGTGGATGCTGAGAACTTGCACTCTGGAGTCAGAGCCCAGGTGCCTTTGGCTCTGGGAACCCCGGAGTCCTCGTCTGTGAGGTGGGGGTGGCACAGGAGTCTCCCATAGGCTGATGGAAAGAGGAGGCCTCAGGTGGTTATGGCCAGCATGGACCACAGGGTCGGGCACCAGCAGGCACCCAAAGAAGGGCAAGCACCTGGCTTCCATCTTGACCAAAGCCCTTCCTTCCCTGGGCCCTGGATGCACCCCTGGGCATTTCTGCAACACTTACTCCCACAGTGCCAGCCTCCCCACCCCAGGCCTCAAACAGCCGGAGCCTCCAAAGCCCCCATCCCTGCTTTGCTCTGGCTCACCTGCTGGCCCTGGCTGCCAACTGGATCTGAGGTCCATCTTGGGGGCCCTGCATTCTGTGATTTCCCATCAAGCACATGTCACCTGGTCAAAACTCCCCTAGCAGGACTGTGAAAAGCCAGACTGCCGCCCCCCAGTGGTTGGATAGCTCACATGAGCTGCTGATACCTGCGTCCACCGCGTGCTGTTGGAGCCACTTTCTGCAGTCCCGTGAGTCCTGGGTCCCGTCCAGCTCAGCACCCACAGCCTGCCTTAGATGTCATCTCAGGTGCCCTGCTCGGTGCCTCCCACCTGCCTCCTCCAGGAAACCTTCCTGGTGTCCAGCAGCCCAGGCTTGAGTTGTGGTCTGCCAGGCCTGCCAGGCCTTCCTGCTTGGGTGGTGCTGCTTCTGGAACTGATGGTGAATCCACCTGGACGTACTGGCTGGCTGACCTATCCACGAGGCTGAGACCTTCCACCTGGTCTAACTCTTGGGCCTCCGTGTTCTCGTTTGCCCAAGGAGAATGACGGAGCCTCCCTCTCTGGAGCACCAGGCATAGTGATGCTCAGGCATCTTAAAGCTCAGCTGAGAGCAGGGCCCTGAACCGACCGGGGCTGCTGTGAAGCTATCCTTCTGTAACTGCAGCAGCACTCAGGGCCAAGCCCAGCACACAGTAGGTGCTCAGATAATGCCTAACAATGCAGGAAGAAAAATACAGGGTGTCTCTAGCTAGGTGGTCTCAGGGCTCTGAGCCCCCTTAGATCCGGCACCTGTGAAATGGGAGTGATACGTGGACGTACCTTGCTTGGGCTCCTTGGAGAGGTAGGTGACAGCTCCAGGCAGGACTGCAGGGCATGTTCCGAAGTGTCAGGCCCTCCTACCATGCACTGAATCTTCCTAGCCACCCCTTGACGAAGGGCCTCCTGTCACCGTCATGAAGAACCTGATGCACAGAGAGGTGAAGCTACTTGGACCAAGTCACACAGCAGGAAAGGCAGAGGCAGAAACTTGGTGTGGGCCCCAGGGCCCCTGCTTGTATTCATGTGCTCTGGCCTACCATGATGGCTGTTCCTTCCCACCCCCAACTTTACCCACCTGCTCCCAGGGGAGAGGGGCTCCCAGCTCTGTGTCTAGAAGATGGTTTGGCAGGTACTGGGCTTCTGATCATGTCCTGAACATGCAAATCCCTTTGCTACCCTGAAAGGCAGGCTCTGGGAACAGCAGGGCAAAGTGCTTCAGATCATAGACTTTGGGGTAGACAGACCTGGGTTCCAGTCCCCATGATCCCCACCTCTGCTGTGTGCCCTGGGGCAAGTGACTGTCCCTCTCTGAGCCTGAGTTTCACATCTGAATAACAGGGTAGAAGAAGCTGCCCTCCTGATAGGGCTGGGGTGGGACCTGGTGAGGGAGACCCTCGAGGCCCGCAGGGCACCTGTGACCACTCCTGGTCCTCCTGTCTGTCTCGTCCTGCACGCAGAGGGGCAGTAGAGATTCCGAGAGTGGACAGCGGGCTTCCCAGCTGCTGCCTGCCTGGTGTCCGGCGGTGCGACTGATTGGCTAGACACACTCCACAATAGTTGCAGACACTCTATTACGTCGTCATTGTCTGCCCGCGGCCTGGCTTGGCCGTGCTGCCACAGATAATGGCCTGGAACAAAGATGGCAGCTGTGCATGGTTCAGACCTGTAGCAAGTGAGATAATGAGGAAGGAGAAGGTGAGGGGCGGTGGCAGGGAACGCAAAAGGAGCAGGGTTGGGGTGCAGGGAGGAGGCTGGGAGTCAGGGAAGCTGGGCGCGTGCTCGGCCCCAAGGAGACCCAGGCGACCGTCCAACAACCACGACAGCAGTAACAATAATGGCTCTGCTCTGCCAGCTGCCAGCCGTGCCCTGGTGGCTGGGGCCAAGCTGATGATCATCCTCCCCGCCCTTACCAACCACCCTGGCTGGGGGCTCTGAAAGTGGGTGGGGGTCTGCATCCCGAGGTCCCCCCAGTAAGAGGTCCTGTTTCCAGCCTCCAGCCTCTTTCCAGGCTGAGAGAAGGCCAGAGGCTGTGAAGGGGCAAGGGGTCCTGTTTCAGCTGGGTGGCTCCTTGTAAAGAATCTCCCAAGACCCCTGTTCCTGCCCAGAGCCAAATCCAGGATCCTCGATATAGAAGGCAGGGAGGAGAGGGCCTCGGTGGGCACTCAGCTGTCCCCTCGGCCTCCATAATGAACCTCTCTTGAGTGTTTTGACGTTCCTTGACCCAGAGTAATCTCGCCACTCCCTGGAAGGTGCTTTGCAGCTGGGAGGACTGAGGCTCAGAGAGCTGGAGGTCAGCTGAGGCCACACTGCGGAGGCCGGCTGAACCCAGTGCTCAGCTCCAGGTTTCTGCTGGGCTCCTTCCCTTCCCCCAAAATCCTGTGAATGAGCCACCTACATATGTGGGGGCTGCCGTGGGCCCAGTGAGAAATTGGCTCTTTGCTGTAAGGAGAGAAGGTGGGGCAAACTCAGGGAGGCGGCGAAGGTCACAACTGCAGAGTGAGCCAGGAAGGGGGACCCGGCACTGGCCATCTCGAGACCCAGGGACAAGCCCTTGTGGGCACAGTAAGTGCTGTAAAAACAGCACCTCTCCAAGCCGACCCCACGGCCCACAGCAGGACAAACGGATCCTTCCTCCTAGGGCATCGTGGGGATGAGCAAGGCCAACTGAGGGACATGGTCAGAGCTGAGCCAGACATGTAGCAGTTGCCTGGAGGCCTGAGTGGCTGAAGGGCCACTGTGAGGTCCCCTGGTTAACCTCTGGGCCACGTCAGCGCCGGCCAGCTGGAATGAACTCCCAGCAACCCGCTGGACTCTCCATCAGCAACTGAATCCCATGGCCTCCTAAAGCTCCTACTGTGCTCATGACCCAGAGTCTAAAGCAGAGGCATCCGTCACAAAGTGGGTGAGAGGGAGTCATGTACGCCATCGCCACGTGCCAAGACCCATGTGTGGGAAGCAGAGAACCCAAAGGGCCAGCTGGGGCGGTGGTTCAGTGGGGGAGAGAAATAAGTCAATGAAATAAAGTCCATTGCCAACTAAAAAAAATATTTAAAAACGCAGCAAGAGACAGGTGGGGCTGCCTTCAGCCCTACACGCTGCAGGTGCCTCACTACCTGCTCCCACTGCCTCCATGGACCATGCGTCTCACATTTTCCCTAAGTTTTGCATTGACCTCATTCGGTCCAGACCAGCCACAGCTCCGGCCCCACAGCCGCATCCAAGAGAAACTGGGGCATCCTTATCACCCCTGAGCCCTCACACAGGCCTGCCCCCTCTCTGGAGAAAAAGATACATAATGCCAAACGCTGTGAAATTTCTTGCTATGAGAACAGCTAATTTTTCACAAGCAGAAAAGCTGGCTGGGTTTGTTAAAGCCCAAGAAAATAAAATAATCATTATAACTCATCTTCACCCCGTCTGTCTCTGGCTCTTTGTACTATTAACGTCCCAGTGGGGAGCAGCTCTGGGTTCGCTCAGACACGGCCTATTTAGAAAATTCTGGCTGGTCTTCTGAGACCAAAATATCCCTCCTGGAAATTTTACAACAAATTAAGCAATCCTCTCTAATCTTCTCATCTGCTCCAGGCCTGGTTATCTCGTGGGCATGCAAAAGAGAACGGGGGTGGGGAGAGAGAGAGATTTATACATATATATTTATGTTGCATAGAAATTTATATCAGCATATGTAGATGCAGGAAGTAACAAAGGGGAGATAACAGGCAGGACTGGTGGGCCCTCCCTCCAGGCTGCAGGGCAGGGTGGCCTTGGCCTCGGTCTGGCCAGGGTGTGTGACAGCTCCACTCTGCACCAGCAGCAGTGGCTGGCTGCACAGGGTTTGGGGCCTGGGGTGGGGGCCAGCACCCAGGTGGCCACACTGGGACCTGTCTGCCCCGGGCACTTTCCCATGCTCACCCTCCCTCCCTCTCTCTGGGGTTGTTTTTGACTCTGGTATTTTTCCTTTTCTTGCTTCTCCCCTTCACCCTCTCCTGGCCTCTCTCCCTCTCCCTGCATCCCCACCTGCTTGGTCCTCCTCTCCCCTGCCTCTGACCTGGCCTCACTCCTCCCTCCCAGCTGTCCCTGTCTCCTCCCCACCAGACCCAGCCCCTTCCCCTCCCAGCCTGCTCCCAGGCCCCACCGTCCCCCTGGCCCCTGGCCACCTCCCTCCCCGCCAGGAGGTGGGTGCAGTTAGTGCTCATGGCAGAGGGTTGGAGGCAGGCAGTCCGGCTGCAGCCCTTCCCTGTGAGTGGCAGTGACCCTTATATCCCAGCCCTGCTTTTGCTTGCTGGGTGGGGCAGTGACTGAGGCTGACTCCCTGGCAGGCAGCTGACCTGGGTCTCCAACCCCAGGATCTGGCTCCCATGTGCTCTCTGATTACATCCCTCCTGGGCCTCAGTTTCCCCACCTATAAAATGGGGATGATCAGGGTGGATGTGGAGGCTCTCCTCACAAAAAGGGAGGGTAGTGCTTGTGTTAGCAGCTACGACTAATGGTGCAGAAAAGGGGGCTCAGGGTGCAGGACCTGGGTTCAAATCCCAGCACTATTCTTTACTACATTACTAGCTGTGTGACCTTAGAGAAACCCCTTCACCTCTCTGTGCTTCTGCATCTCATCTATGAAATGTGCCTGCCTCACTGGGCTGTTCTGGTGTTTCAGTCTGGACTCCATAGCTAGGATTTTTGATCTGGAGGCAGGACCCAGGTCTTGGGCTTCTCTGTGGCTGGAGGCTCAGGGCCAGAAAGCACAGTGTTGTGGATTGATGCCTTGTAAAGATGCAAGTCGCAGCTATAGCCAGAAGTGGCTGGAGATGCTTGGTCACCCACACACCTCCTGTTCCCTTCTGGGCCGTTCAGAGGGCACTTTTCAAATGTGTCAATGGCATCCTACTCCTGCCACCTGCTTCTCTGTGCTGTGGCCTTCCAGTGACCACAGGTGTGAGCTTGGTCCCCACATAGGGTAGACTGGAAGTGCCAGGAAGCTCACAGCCCAGGAATGACTCGGAATCTGTGGCCCAGGAGGATGAGGACAAGCATCTCAGCTTCTTGCCCCCTGAGTGCTGTTCACAGCCACCAAGGCATCCTTGCAGACTGCACCCTGCTCATCGATGCACCTGCATTGGTCTTCACTTCCCCTCTTACCCTGGGGAGTACCCGACTTCTGAGGGTGGCTTACATTGCATCTGGCAGAGGCCCTTAAATTCACCCTTTGGCAAAATGATTTTCTCCCATTTTACTCTGTCCATTCCAATGGACACTTGCAAGAGGAACAAAGAGTGCTGAAAACTTCCAAAGGGCAAATCTGCCCTAGACTCAGAAGAGTGGCTCCCACAGGCAGGAGATGTCGAAGAAAAGAAGTCTGAAAGAAAATAAGAGTGTGGTAGTCAGCTTTCTGTTACTGTAACAAAACACCTGACATTATCAACTTAAGAAGAGAAAAGGTTTATTTTGACTCACAGTTTCAGAGGTTCCAGTCCATGATTAGTTGGCTCTGTTGCTTTGGGCCTCAGGCAGCCCTACATAGTGATGGTGGGGAAAGTGTGTTGGGGCAACTATTTACTCACGGCAGCCAGGAAGCAGGGGACGGGGGGCAGAGTCCCACTATCACCTTGAAGGGCAAGCTCCCAGTGACCTACCTTCCTTCCATGAGGCCTCACCTCCTCATAGCCTGGAGACCAAGCCTTCAACACATGGGCCTCAGAGAGCATTCAAGATCCAACTATAGCAATGAGTTCTTGAGGTGGCAAAACAGGCACAGCCTGGACGGGGCCCTGTGGTGGGGGCAGAGAGCACCATTTTGGCAGAAAGTCACAGGTCTAGAAAGTCACATCACATCCCTGAGCCTCCGTTTCATCTTCTGTCAAGTGGTCCAAAGCCACCTGCCGCCTCTTATTGTCTCTGCAGAGCAGGATGCGGGACCTAGAAGTTCTAAACAGGAACACCCCAGAGTGGGACTCCAGAACAAGGATGAAGCACTTACCACTGAGGCACCAGGCCAGGCCCTGCATTTAGTTTGCTGTGTTTTCCTCCAAAGCCTTTGCTCTCCTGGAGGGACATCAGCACTGTGGGCTGAGAGACCATCAAAGAATCATTTGCCAGCGACTGCCATACACCACACACAGTAAGAAATTCAGTGAAGACAATAAAGCAAGAGAAGACAGCACAAGACAAGGGAAATATTCTAAATAAGGCCTCTGGGAACAGAGAATGGAAACAGGCGGAGGAGGTAACTGTGTGAACGCTAGGGTAAGAGCAAGCCAGGAAGAGCCAGCAGTATGTGCAAAGGTCCTGGGGCAGGAGGGATTCGTTGGAGATACTGCAATGAGGCTGGCGTGACTGCGACGTGGTCAGCAAGGTGAAAGGGAATGATGGGAGAGGAGGGTGGACAGACAGTGGGTTCAGGTCCTCCAGGGCTTCGTGGATCAAGGGGGTTCAGCTTTTAACCCAGGTGAGCAGGGATCCAGGAGTCACAGCTGGCCTGGATGGCGTCCCTGATTCTCAATGAAGGGTCATCCCAGCTGAGGCATGAGAATGGCCCAGTGGAGGGCAAAGGAGGAGGCCGGTAGGTGACTGATGGTCCTACCCCACCCACTGCCATGCATCTGCTCCTGACACACGTTGCTGCAGTGCACTGTGCATGGGCCATGTGCCAGCCCCGGGTGATGAGCTGCAAATGAGTGGGCCGGCCAGTGCCTCTCATTCCTGCCCAGGCCATGGGCAAAGGCTGTGGCAATGGGCAATTAGGCTCTGAGCTCTGAAAACGTGGTTATAAGGGGGACGCGGGCGAGGAAGCTGCCTGGTAATGCAAATGAGACCCAGCTGGAGCGCAGAGTGTTGGGACAGCCTCTCCTGATATCTACACCAGCAGAGGCCAGCCTCATTCACCAAGCTAAACAGCCAGTATTGCCACCACCTGCGCCATTGGTGGAAGATACAGGGACCCCGGTGGCTCCTGGGGACGTCTCCTGGGGGACCCGTCCAGAGGTAAACAACAACTGCTGTCCTTGGTGGCTGGTCCTGGAGACCCCTGTGTGCCTGGTCTTCGGAATGTGGGTCATGGGAATTAGAAGGGGTGCCATGTGGGTCCCGTAAGGAGCTTCATGGGGAGACTGAGGCACAGGGCAGAACCAGGACCTGCTCGAGTACAGACGGCGAGGGACGTGGTCCAGCAGCCTGTGTCATGGGAGGCCCGATGTGGATGCCTGGGCTTGGATAGCTTCTCCATGCCAGCTCTGGCATGCGTGGTCGTCAGTCTGTCCCGAGGGTCTTGCACCCCACCCAGCACCCCCGACCTTCCCCTGGGCAGGATTTCCATGTCACCAAGGCCACAGGGCTCAACCCCTGCAGGAGCAGGAAGGCCTGGGCAGACCCCTGATGGCCGCCAGTGAGGACAGGGAGCCAGGAACGAGGACACCCAACTCTGGCCAGCGTGGCCTCCAGAGTCTGGCCCCACAGCATTTGAAACTGCAGGACAGTGACAGGTGTTGGCAGTCAGGAGGTGGCCCTGCCCATTCCTCCTTGTTCTGAGATGTACTCGGTCACAGATGCCGAACCAAGCACCTGTCTGGAGCTGCGATGCCACACAGAGGCCCCACTGAGCCCCATGTGCCCTCTGTGACCGTGTCCGGCCAGGAGGATGCTGAGGCTCAGGCGGTGCCATGCTCCCAAGGTCAGGCTGGACTTGAGAGCTGGGCCTTCCCTGCATCACGACTGCCCAGGGCCCCGCGGCCCTGCCCAGCCCAGCCTCGCTCCACCCTTGTGTCCCCGGATGTCCTCCTGACCACCCGGGCTTGTCTCCACAGCCCTGCCCACAGCATACAGCCTTCATCCACTGGGACTCCTTCCAGAACCCCCTCTGCCCAGTGTTACCTGGGCTCTGGTTTATCCTTACTGCGAGTTCCTTTAAACTCCCTTTTCTTCAGCCACGTGATTTTAAAAGGACACCAGGAACCAGTGCTACACACATGATGTCACTTTGGCATAAATAAAAAAAAAATAAAAGTAAAGAAAAGAAACAGGGGGTAATAAACTGTAGCTTATGGACCAAATCTAGGCCACCATTTATTTTTGTAAATAAAGTTTTATTGGAACACAGTCCCCCCCCCGCAAAAAAAAATAAAAGAGAAACTCTGTACACTGAGCTCAGTAATGGTGTTACATTCTAACCAGTTGGAATTTGACAAGGCTCTGCCTCCTGACCTCTGCTCTCTCTCTGTTCAAATAGAGCCAAGCTAACAAATGCCTACCCAACCCCTGGGACACTTGGCTGTGCCCAGCTGAAACAAAGTTGCCAATGACACCCCCAAAAACTATTCTTCCAGCTTTATTCCTAACAGTGCCAAAGACCACAGTGGAAACCATCCAAATGTCCAGCCACAGCATGATGGAGACTAAACAGAGATATGTTTATTTGAGGGAATATTAGACAGAAACAAAAAAGAATGACCTGTGAACAGAGTACAGCCAGGATGAACCTCACAGATATAACAGAAAGCAAAAGAAGCAAATTCAAAATGTGTGCATTTTTCCACCTATGGAAGAACAGGTAAATAAAATGCAATGTATTCACCTAGCAGTATATTATTCAGCCATAAAAAGGAAAGACTATGGAACCATGGGTGGATGAACTTTGAAAATATTATGCTAAGTGAAATAAACCAGACACAAAAGACCACAGATTGCATAATTTCAAATACACAAAACCTTCAGAATAGTTAAATCCATAAAGACAGAAGGCAGATGAGTGCTGTCAGGGACTGGAGAGGGCATGGGACATCGGAAGTGATAGGAATAATACAAGATTTGTTTTGTAGATAATAAAATATTCCAAAATCAACTCTGGTGACATTTCCCCAGTGTCGTGAACATACTAAAAGCCACTAAACTTTAAATGGATGAAGTATGTGGTGTGAAAATCATATCTCAATAAAGCCCATTCAATATAACCCAATCAACTAAAGTGAAGTTCAAGAACAGGCAGAAGGACTCTTGGAGGCCAGCAGTGGGAGGGACGGGCAGCCGTGGAGAGGGCCGGGCACACCCCACTTCTCCCTGTGGCTATGTGAATAGCTTTGCACTACCCACTTAAGAGGTGTGCACCTTGATTTTTTTTAAGAGAAAAGAGGCCACCTGTGTTGGAGATGGGGCGGCTGCAGATGGAGCCCTTCTTCTTGATGGGGCTGGTGGCCGAGTGCTGGGAGGAACTAACTTCCTGACCCTGCGACTCAGCACTGGTTGATGCTGTCCCCTGAGCAGCAGGGACAGGGACGCTGCCCCTGACTGGAAGGTCAGCTGGGAGCAATCCTGGAGGCTGTTATCAAGGCTCCCATTACACAGTGAGGAAACTGCACCCTGGGAGGCCTCAGGACTGCTAGGTCCCCGGTACCGCCGGGCTGGGGTTGGGTGGCCTCAGCCCTGAGATTCTGCCGTGGGTTCTCTTTTACTGAAGCCTGGACACCCCCAAAGTCCTGCCAGGGTGTCATCAAGCTCTTCCCAGAGAGGGAAGCTCGCTACCTCCAGGGGACTTGTTCCACCACTGGACACTGTGGTCCCCCAGCCACCTTGAGCCTGGGTCCTGGTGCCTTCTGGTGGCCACTCTTGCTTCTGTGGCCTCTGGACTAACTCTAACAGCTGGACGGAGGGAGGTCACCTCACACCCCCCCCCAACACACACACACCCGGCAGACACCCCTGGACTGCCTGCATCCAGGGTCCTCCATCCAAGGATGCGATCCTGAGACTCTGGGTCACCTGCCGCCTCCCTGGGTCTGCATCCCAGGGCATCCAGAGAATGAGGCACAATCTTGTCCACCTCTCACTGGGATTGGGCACCTCTTGGGTCTGCAAAGAGGCACTGTCCCCTTTGGCACCTCAACCTCCTGGTCAGGAAAATGAGGGTCACTGTGGTAGCGCTATGTGGCGGATGGCAAGGGGCCACCGGGGTCTTGGCACAGTGGCGATGCTGGTGGTGGCAAGACCGGCGTGTCTAACCAGCCCATCTTTGGATCTGTGACCTCACCTGGGCTAGCCAGGCACTAAGGCTCTTTGTAAACTGCAGGCACTCAAAAAGTGCAGGTGCTTCTTGAGCAGACAAAGGTGCAACATCTCCAAAGCCTTAGACTTTTGCCTTTCCAGTGTTGCCTCCTCTTGCCCAGCCTGTCCCCAAAACTCTGCTTCCTGATTCTCCCCCCAGGTAGGTCCCCCATGTCCCTGACCCACCGTATCCTCCAAACTAGTGCCCACCCCATGGGGTCTGGGGCTGCCTCTGTTGAGAACAGGGTGATATCTGTGCAGCTAACTGTCTTAATCACCAGAATGCAGGCAGTTGCAACTGCACCCTCAAAAGCCAATACAGCGCAAACAGGACTGCTGGGCCCCTGTGCTTATCGAGGTTGTTAAGAAATATTTGTCTGAGAAATGTGCAGCTGCCTAGAAACCTTATCTATCAAGGACAGGGGGGCCTCACTCCGACTCATCTCCTGCATAGTTCACCCCTTCCCTCCTCCCTTCTTTCTCTAGGACCATTCAGTTCTGGTGGGACCCAAAGAGAATCAAATAGATTGGCAGGACCCAACCAGAGGAGGACTAATGTTTAGCTGTTCAAATGTTAACCAATTAAAAAGAATACTGTAAAACTCTTTGCCTTTCATTATAAAAGCCTGCTGAACAAAGGCTCAGGGCCTCTTAGCGTCACTGGTTACCGAGTGCGCGGAGGACCAGGCTCAAGCTTGCTAATAAATGACTGTTTGTTGCTTGCATTGATCGTGGTCTCTGGTGGTCTTTGTGGGGTCTTGAGCCACTGGGCACAACACCTCTCCACTGCCACGGGGCCGCCTCCTTCTGCCCAGAGAAACCATGGGTGGGTTTTCAGGAACAGCTGCCAGCAACCGAGATGCAGCGGCTGTCTGGAGAGTCATTAGTAGATAATATTTGTAGCACAGAGCCAGACTGCTGGGCTCCCCTGCCATGTAGCCAGGCCTCCAGCCCTCCTCTGGCCGAAGGCCCCTGACCCTCAGAGCAGACATCCCTGGGGCAGCAGGCAGGCCCTGGATGCAAGGGCCATGACCCGGTGGTTAGGGTCTGTCTTGGGGAGCTCTGCCTCCTTTCAGTTGTTGGAGATGGGGAGCCCCAGAGGCTGGAGACACATGTAATCAGTTGGTCACGGGGGCAGCAGGGCCAGGGTGCAAGGTGGACACAGCCCCTCCTTGCACCAGAGGCCAGCTGACCTTTGGCAGTTGCCATAGTGATGGTGGACCCCAGCAGCTGGGCAAGGACATTGCCACAGCAGCTGTGCGTGTGCTTGCGGGAGAAGCACTGCCTGGCCCCCTTCCACCCGCACTCCATCTGTGAGGCCAGCCACCTCACCTCCCTGAATCACCGCTCTGGGCACCTGCTGCGTGTGCCACCAGGCTAGGGTGGGAGATCTGATATGCACCATGCCCATCTTCTGGCTCCCCTGCCCAGCAGCTGTGAGATCCCAGCAGCCCATCAACCTTCCCAGAGCCTCAGTCTCCAGGTCTATAAAATGGGCTCACCCTGCCCCAGGCAGTGCCGCAACGTGGCTCAAATGCTCAGTTCTCCCAGATGGTGGGGGCTAGGCTACTGGTTTACAAGTCAGGCGGCTTCTCCTTCCACCATTTGCATTCACATCATCTGCTGAGTGCCTACTAGATACTGACACTGCACTCCAGTGGTGATGCACATTCCTTTGGCTCCATCCTGACCGCCAGGCATCTCAGCCTGTTTAATTCTCATGCTGTTCATGCGAAGTTGGCCTCAGCCCCCCCACTGGGTGGATGGAGAAACCGAGGCTGTGAAGGTCAAGCCCCTGGATCCTGAGGTTGTCCCCTGCCAACAGCAGCTTGCACCCCTCCAGCTCGTTCCTGGTTGCCTCCTGTTTGCCACAGACCTGGATCAGAGCCTGGATCTACTGCATTCTTGCTGGGTTACCTGAGCCAAGGATACCCCTGCACGGTGCCTCAGCTCCCCAGCCTGGGATGCCTCTGGGGCCCACTCTTTGTCAGTGTGCAGGTGAACCACCCCTGCTTGCAGCGTTTGGTTTGGGAAACGTCCCCTAATGTCCCCTAATGGCAGCTCTTATTTTCACTGTTATTATCATTATTATTTCTCCATCTGTGGGACTCAGACCCTACGATTTCCAAGCCCCAGCTCAGGGCCCCTGTCAGCATGCGGGACAGAGTGCCCTGGTCTCTGGCATTCTGGTGTTTGCACTGGCCTGTGTGGCCAGGGGACCCACCCCTGGAGGGAGGCAGTGACAGGAGGCCTGCAGTTCTGAATTCTCAGTCTGCCTCCTAATCACCTGCCTGCTCCACCACGCAGCATTAGACTGGGTGTGGGAGCTTGGAAGGGGCCGGGAGGGGGCTCCCTTCCTGGGAGGCTGCCTTCTGTTGCTAGACAAACACACCCATGATACCCACCCACACTGGCTCAGAAATAGAGTGAGGCATTAAATACAATCAAGGGGCAGAGGCTGAGGGGTGAGAGTGCCTCCCCGGCCTTCCCTGAGCCCAGCTGGCTGCTGCTCAGGAAGCCGCTCACATTCCCTGGTGCCTGCAGCCACAGCCTGCACCCTCCTAGTAGGCTGCAGGAAGCAACCAGAGGTTCCTGTGGGCTGCACTGCCTGCCCAGCATCTGCTGCTGTCCCTCCGGATCATGGTAAGTGACCTCCCCAGTTGTGGTGGGAGCCCTGATCCCGAGGGGTCTCTCCAGGTACAGGGCTGGCTTCTTCCCATCCCGGCTTCTCAAGCACAGTTCCTGCCCCCCACTACCCAGGTTCTTCATGGTACAGCCTAAGGAGAAACAGGCTGTGCCCACCCCACTCTGCTACTTGGATGCTGTGTGCCCCTGGGCAATCTCTTCACCTCTCTGAGACTTCTCTCTGTTAAATGGCACTGTCCCAGGGTCAATGGTGTCAATGAGGATGGCCATGGTTTTGACTGTGTGATCTTGCACAAGGCACCTGAGTCTAACTTTCCAAATCTGACCAGGGAAGATAGTCACACCCCTTCTCTCAAGGGTGTTAAGAAGAAGAAATGGAGAGTCAGTCTTGCTGGATATATTTTTCAGTGATAATAATCAGTGCTGCCATTTGGGAACACATGTACTGACTTAGGCCTGTGTTATCCAAGAGGTATTTTTGTGGCTATTTGAACTGAAATGAAATAAAGTTTAAAAACTCAGTTGCCTGATTTTAGTTTCTCCATTGCAAGTGCTCAGTGGCCATGTGTGGCTAGTGGCCACCATGCTGGGCAGGTGAGAAACTTTACAATCATTCCAGAAAGTTCTTATGGATTGCACTGGGTTCCACCATGCATCTCAGACTTGATGTGCCTAAGATTCCCTGGAGATCAGGTTCGATGCAGATTTGAGTTTGGAAGACCTGTCGTGGAGCCCACAGCTCTGCATTTCTGAGTATCTTCCAAGGTCTGGGGACCACAATTTGAGTAGCATCAGTCTAGGCGATGCTGTTTTGGGTTTGATAGGCAGGGCTCTCTTGAAAACGGTGACACTCACACAGGGACTGGAGGCTGAGGATGGAGGATGAAGACCTGAGAACTCCTTAGCAGGTTGAAGCTCTAGCGCCAACCTGATTCCCCCAGGAGACCTTAGTGTCCCCGCATAGAAAATGGGCATGACTCTCACCTGCTCCCCACCTCCCTGGGCTGGTGTGAGAAGGGCAAGTGTGGGGAGGGGGCATATTCATGATGACCTGGATCCTGCCAGGCAGGGGAGGAGGCCTGGCCCAGCAGCCTCCATGGGGGCTCCCAGGTTGCCATGGAAACAGCCCCAGATCGATGGTGGATCTTGGCACCAGAGAGGGTGTTCTGGCGGGAGAGAACCATTCACTGACCATGAAGTCATCTATTAATTTTGTATGTATTGCCATGTGCCCAGCTTTGTGTGGGCCAGAGGAAACCATGGAAAATATGGAACCCCTCTTCTCTTCTCTTCTCTTCTCTTCTCTTCTCTTCTCTTCTCTTCTCTTCTCTTCTCTTCTCTTCTCTTCTCTCTTCCTTTCTTGTACTTAAGATTGAACCCAGGGCACATTACCACTAAGCTACATCCCCAACCCTTTTTTTTTTATTTTTTATTTTTAGGCAGGGTCTCTCCTACTAAGTTGCTGAGACTGGCCTCCAACTTGTGATCCTTCTGCCTCAGCCTCCCAAGTCACTGGGATTATAGGCGTGTCCCACTGCACTGACCAGAACCTGCATCTCCATCTGAGGTCTGTTGATGGTCCGCAGCAAGGTGGGCCAGGTGTCTCATCCCAGGGCACAAGCACAGGGGCCCTTATTTCCAAGAGAGGGGCAGGGAGCTGGGGGAGGGGACAGTAGGAGAGGGTGGCAGTGGGAGGGCCGGGCTTAGGGAAGGCACAGAGGCAGCAGGGACAGGGGAGAGGCTGGCAGCTTGAGGACCTGCCCTTGATGAGGCGTGAGTGGGGCAGGGCCTCAAGGACTCCCATGTGGATTCCTCTGTGGGCAGTGGGGGGGCCCTGGAGGCATGAAGCCCACAGGAGGCGCCTCTTCTTGCCTCTGTCTCCAGGCCTTGGCTGGTGGCCCCTGACCTTGACCTCGCCTGATGATGAGTCTTGGTGTTTAGCTGCTGGCTGCTGGCCTGTGGCACTTCCTCTCACTGACATGCACCGGCCTGTGCCTCAGTGGCTCTGCTCACTCCCAGGAGGCCACTCTGCCCCCGTGCCTGGCCCTGCCCCTGGCTGAGGCCTCCTGGATCTTTGGTCTGCCCCTTCCCACTCTTGTCCCAGAGCCAATGACGCCTGTCCCTGCAGGGCCATCCCACTGTCAGCCGCTCTGTGTGAATCAGCCACGCGCCTGCTCCTGGCCCACAGCTCCACCCAGCCCAGCTCCAGACCTGTCACACTTACTTGTGGCTCTGGCCCACAGAGCTGGCACATAGTAGGTGCTCACTTCACCAATGTGTAATGGATGACTTGACCCCTCTTTCTGCAAGGAGAGGATGCTGCTGCTGGACAGTTTGCAGGAAGGAGGGGGGAGAATGTAAGCCCTCACCACCTGCAGGTTTCATATGGGGACACAGACCATAGTGAGAGGCAGGGGCATGGACAGAATGGCCCTTGGCCTTTCTTCTTGAGTCTAGAGCATCGGTGGGTGGGACACGAGGTCTCTTGAGGGAGTCTCAGGATGAGACCTTTAAGGTCTGCGGCCTCCCAGCACCTGGGACCATTCCAGCCTCTGGTTGTGTGTGGCTCATCCTGTCTCCCCAGCAGCTGGAGGAGAGCAGGCCTCAATGTCCCTCATTATCCCTGGGACACTGAGTGCCTCTGAAGTGAAACATGAGGCTAAGATGGCAGATGGCTGTGAACCCACGAGGCTTGGCCACCTGAGACCCTGGCTGAGGGGCCCCGTGGGTGGCACTGATGTCCTCTACCTCCCTGCGATGGCCTCAGCCACCTCCCCTCCATGCCCTCCCCGCCCTCTCCCATTCCCTTGCTCAACCAATGCCTGGTCCCCCAGGGCGGCTAGAGAAGGTCTTTGTGACCCGCGCTTCCTGTGGTCTATGGGAGGCCGCTTGGCCCCCTGTAGGCAGGTGCCATGGACTTCAGTGGAGACCACCAAGCCCAGGACTTCCCTGAGTCAGAGCTGGGTCACACATGTGCCTAGTGTGACCCTGGGCAAGTGACCATCTCTCTCACCTCTAAAGCAAGTCACAGCACCAAGGTGGAAGGCTCCTCAGGCAGATCATCCTGGAACCTCCCCAGAAGAGGAGCCTGGGACGGGGACATGGTGCCGGGGACTTGCTTGGGGACTGAGCTCAGAAGAGCAACCTCGAAGGGAAGGGCACCCTGGAGGATGGGGAGGACTGAGCCAGAGGGCTGTTCCTGGTCCTGGCCTGGCCCTGGGGCTGGGCCGGAGTGCGGGCGTCAGCAGGCCTGCCTGTGGGCAGGAGGGGACATAAAGGACCAAGAGTCAGGTCCTGGCAGCTGAGGACAATTCTCAGAGAAGGGGGTGGCACCCCGGCATGCCCACCATGGTCATAGGACTGTCCACCAGGTGGCCAGCACCATCCCCCTGAGGCTCCATGGCGGGGTGGACCCACAGCGAGTTCTCGCCGCATGGATTTCTCCCTCTGCTCAGGACACCAGAGCCTGTGGGCAGTTCTCACCTTCGCCTCCCCTGTGTCCCCGAGCAGTCTGGGTTCTCTGCCAGAGCTCGGAGCCCAGCAGATGGGTCTGTCCCCTTGGGGACACATGCAGGTAACCGGGTATTCTAGCCAATGGGATGGGGCAGGGACACCCTGGTCCCTCCACACGCAGCCCACAGACTCCTGGGTGGCTGCCCTTTGTCTCTGGGTGCTGCTCACCAAGCCCCCCCCACAGGACGTCTCTCTGGACCTCCTCCTGGATGAGACAGGACCACCTTACCGATCATGAACCCAGTGGGGCGCAGCACGGTTTCCAGCCACCTGGCTGCCACCTTCCTCCTGGCCTTCCTCACTTTGGTGAGGCTGCAACCATGGGCACAGGGTCCTTTCCTCCTAAGGACAAGTCTTTGGAGGCCTCAGTGTCCTCTCCATGAGCGGGGTGCCTGGACACAGAGCTACCCCACACTGAAGGACAGGAACCTGGGGGAATCCCACTGGCCCCCTGCAAGCCCAAGCCAAGGGGCCAGGCCAGTGAGGACCATGTCCTCTAAAACCATGAGCCACCATAAACCTTTCTCCTTCAGGCTGATTGTCTCAGGTGTTCTGTCACAGTGATGCACACTGACTGGCACATGTCCCAGAATCCCAGAGAAACAGAGAGGAAAGCTGCCAGCCCACTTTATGGATGAAAAACTGAGGCTCGGAAATGTTTCTGGCATTTTCCCAAGGCTTTATGGAGATTATTCCATGAGGACCAAGGAATCCTGGATTCAAATTCTTGCTCTGTCTCCTGCAGATATCTATTGTGTTTTACAAATATCAGGCACCGGCTAGACACATGAATCATCCAGCAGCTCTCCGAGATGGGTCTTGTCTTCATTTCTCATAAATAAGCCCAGAAAGGCAGAATGACTTTCCTAGCATCACACAGCTAGTTGACACAGGAGGCAGCATTAGAAACTGGGTTTTTATTCAGTGCCCAGCCTGTGCTTTGAATCCCCTCTCTCCAGCTTGGTGACAGCCATCAATAGCCACGTGACTACCAGGGATGGGGTAGGGAGGGGCTGGTGTTGCTGGTGTCCTCTCATTTCTGTGGGGCCTACCCCCACCTGCTGCAGGGACTGCCATGAGATTTCACTCTGGCAACTTCTCTTGGTGGGCTGCACATGGATGACCGGATCTGCCTCCCTCCCCCCTGTGCCCCCCAGTGGCCCACAGCCAATGACATGCCATGAGGGGTGCGCTCTTCCTTTCCCTGGCTTCCCAGGGTCCACACCACAGTTCCAGCCCCAGGGCCCCTGGGGGTCGGGTAGGGACTGACTTCACCTGCAGCCCCTTCCTCACTGGCTTCTCTACCTACCCTGCCTGGCCCAGCCCCTCAGTCCCTTGTTGGCCCCCTGAGCCTTCACTGGGTGAGAATCCCCCTCAGGGGCTCCGCTTCTGGGATGCTACTCCTCAGTCTTTCTGCAAACCCTTAGAACAGAGATGACTGTCTGACCACCAGCCAGACCTCATGGCTGTGCTGACCCAAGCACATACCCCATCCTGGCAAGAAGCCCTGGAAAGGTCTTGGAGCTTCAGAAGCAGCCGTCAGTTGCCAGGGTGCCTGGCATGGAGTCGGGTGTGCAATAAACACTTGTTGAGTTAGAGACCTTAGTGAGCAGATGCTTCTGGTGCCAGGGAGCTGGGGCCTCTGGAAAGAGCAGGAGTGGGCACGGCCAGCATGGGGTGATACAGACAGTGTCCAGGTCAGCTGCCTGGATACTCATAACTGCAGCAGAGGCTTAACCTGAGAAGCTGCAAGCCCCAGGGGAGAGCGGGCAGCCCAGGAGCCAAATACACCCCGGGACCTTATGCAATTGTCCTGCTTCTGCGACTGCTGGGAGGCCACACAGGGGCTTCTGGCTGGGTACAGGAGACACTCCTGGAAACCCACCTGGCCTGGCCCCCCCTCAGGATAGGCTAGGTAGCTGGGGCACGGGAATGAAAGAGAATTCATTCTTCAAATTCTTTGCATCTCTTGAATTTGGTGCCAGATTCAGGTATTACCAAAGTCAAAAATGGATTAAAAAAAATAGAGTAGGAAGAATTTGCTCTCTGGGCCTGACCGCGTCTCCCATGCCCTCACTCACATTCTGTGACTGTTTCCAGCTGTGCTACAACTGTTGCCACATGCTGCATGGCCTCTCTGGACTGGCTGCCCAGCCAATTCACCCTTTGGCTCCTTGTGTCAAGCTGCTGGGTCTTACTAGCACATCTTCCTTATGTTTCATTACAGAAAATCTCAAACGTAGTAAAGGTGAATGATTTTAAACAAAGCCCCAGGTATTCACTGTCTGGATTCGACCATTAACTGTCTGTGGAGTTGCCGAAACCCAGACTGCTCCACCCTCCATCTCTCCATCTGCCTATCAGCCGGTGACATTTTTTCATTCGATTCAAATTCAAATCTGCAGACATCTGTGGATTTCCCCTGGGCACTTCAGCATGTCCCTCACTCATTGGGAACAATGTTCAGTTACGGTTCCTTTAATTTTTTTCAGTGATATTTCCAAACTGCGAAGAGCACAGATCTGAAGTTGGCCCTCAGATGAGCGTTGACCGAGGCAGCACCAAGGCCTGTCGCAATTCAGAGCAGTTCCATCTTCCAGGAAATGTCCTCATTCCCCTTCCCATTCAACCCCACAAGCCCCCAGAGGTAACAATTCTACTTTTTTCCACCATGGCTTAATCAGACCATTGTCAAACTTCATACAAGTGGAATTGTACAAACGTCTTCTTCTGCAAGGGTTTACCTCAGCATCTATGCTGGGGATCTGTCATGACCTTGTGTACATCACGGGTCTCTTTCTTTTCATCACTGAGTGGCATCCCACTGAATGGACATACCACAATGTGTTTATCGAGATGGTGGATTGGTCTGGTTGCCAACATTTGGTATTGTCAGTCTCTGATTTTAGGCCTTCTAGGCACACAATATTATCTCACTGAAGTTTTAATATGCACTGGTGACCAGCAGAATTGAGTGACTCCATTGTAAAAGTCAGAAAATGGAGGCTTAAAAAGGTTGAGTAATTGGTTCAAGGCTATACAGGTTGAAAAGTCTGTGTTCACACCCACTGCTACAGTATGAATATTTGTGTCCTTCCAAAATGCATAGGTCAAAAACTAACCCCCACTGAAATGGTGTTGGGAGTTGGGGCCTCCGGGGGACTCGGTCAGGAGAGTGGAGCCCTCTTTAATGGTATTAGTGTCCTTATAAGAGAGGTCTGCAGAGGTCCCTCACCCTGTCCTCCACGTGAGGGCACAGCTAGAAGGTGCCATCTATGATCCAGAGGTGGGTCCTCAGCAGACACTGGATCTGCCAACACCTTGTTCTTGGGCTTCAGGCTCCAGACTGTGAGGATCAGATGTCTGCTGTTAAAAGACACCTGGCTTCTGATATTTGGTTATAGTAGCCCTCACCATCTAAGAAGAGCCCTTCCCTTGGCTTCAAAACCATTTAGATCAAAATCATAAAGCAGGGCTGGATTCATCCTCCAGGGCCCTCCCATACTCTCTAGTACATTTACAACCTGATAATAATAATAATAATAATAATAATAATAATAATAATAATTTAAAAACCTGAACAATCAGGAAGGAGGCAAAAAAAAAAAAAAAAAAAAGTGTCCAGAACTGAATGATTGGAAAAGAGGGAGGAATCCCACAGTGGGCAGAAACTTTGTATTCACAGAAGTCACTCATTGTCCGCTTTTTTTTTTTTTTTTTTTTTTTTTTTTTTGTTCTAAGGATTGAACCCAGGGACGCTTTACCACGGAGCCACACCCCAGACCTTTTAAAAATATTTTAAAATATTTTTAACTCAGGGTCTCACTGAGTTGCTAAGGGCCTCGTTAAGTTGCTGAGGCTGGTTGCAGGAGGAACTCAATCCTCCTGCCCCAGCCTCCCGGAGCCCTCTTCATGGCCTTTATGCAGATGGGTTGCATTTTTGAAGTCCTCTTCTTGATTACGATTCTTTTTCTGTGCCCCAGTGCTCTGGGACCAATTCATGGGGTTTGGGGTTGTGACTTTGCCCCACTTGGAGGCAGAGAGTGGGTTTTGATGACCTCCTGAGCCCTCCTGGCAGGACAGGGATGGCCCACCATCACATGAAGCTGCTTGGCAGCTTTCAGGCTGCAGAGCACCCTCCCTGCCCAGTGTCTCCTTGCTGCTGTGTTTATTTTGGTGCCACCGGATTCAAACTTGGCAGGGGCCCACATGGCCTTAGGGCTGGTGGCTGAGCTCAGATGCAGACTCTGCAAACAGCTGAAACTGTTGCCAAGTGCTCTCACCCCTGACTCGATCCTACCAGCCCGCAGGTTGTGACTCAGGAAAACCAGCAATGGCAAAAATCACGGGGGCAACTCAGGCTGTCCCCGCAGCCTCACTGGTCCCCTGTGGACTGAGACCAACACTCCCATTTCTCCAATGCTTCACCCTCTTCCTGTGGAGGAACCACCTTCCTCTCTCAGCTGTAGGAGTTCAGGTGGAGCTGCCCATCAGTGCTAGGGGTGGGCTGGAGTCCAGCCCTAGCCAATCAGAGCACTTCAGCTCTCTTCTTGTAGTGATTGGTTAAAGGACATACATGACCCAACTGAGCCAATGAGATTCCATTCTGCTCCTTAAAGCTGTGGTCTCTTGCTGTTGGTTTGCAAAACTGGAAGAAGGTCAGTGTGAAGCTCTTGGTGGCCCTTTTGCCATCAGGAGAAGAGAGCCTTCAAGGTCAGTCTCAAGGAAAAAAGAGTCAAAGGGTGGAGGGAAACAGATTCCAAGAGACAGCAATTGAACTCCTGGGTCCAGCTGTGCCTGAAACCGGATTTTTTCAATTTGGTAGTCTTGATAATTCCCTGCACATGCTTAAACAATCTTATGTGGGTGCCTGTCACTTGCCACTGGAAAAGACTCTAACCTATCCTTCTACATGGTGGCAGGGTAGGGGTGAGAAGAAAGAAATTCAGAAAACCTAAGCTGTATCTTTGAAACTTCAGGGGAGTGAAGGAGCATAGAGGACATTTTAGGGTCATCTGGTTCCACCCCTCGCCCTCTCACAGAATGTCCTCCACTTCATCCCTGACAAGACCTCGGGCTTTGCTTGGATGCTTCCAGTGACAGAGAACTCGATCTCTCTCCAGGCAGCCCATTTCATTGCCAGGAAATTCTGAAGGCTAGAAATTTGGGCAGAGTATCTGTCATTAAGGGACCGAAATAAATAACATGCAGCCTGGCATGCCTCTGCCCTGCGTTATCATTTGTCACATCATGGTGCTTGCCCTCAAGCCCTGGGTCTGCCATCTCAACCCAGAGCCAAAGCCTTCAGGGTATCGCCTGTTACTTCCCCAGTTCCTCTGCTCCCCACTCATGTGCCCAGGAGGACCAGTCCCTGCCTCCTCTAGAGCTTGGACCTCTGCTGATGCCACTTCCTCTGCAGGACCCTCTCCTCCCGGATCGCCAGTACTGGCTCCCTGGCCTCTTCCGAGTCTGTCCAGATGTTGCCAGCTGCCCACTTAAATCTGTGTCCCCCATGCTGCCCCTGTTGCCTACACTAGGTTTCTCCTTAGTGTTTGTCATCACGTGACATGGAATTTAGTTCATTTAATTAAAGTGGTAAGGGCAGGTAATTCTTCTCACCTCTGTTCATGGTTGCACCTCTGTCTGGCTGTCCCTTGGTATCATGGGGGATGGGCACCAGAACTCCAGAGGATCCCCAGGCCAGCAGATGCATGAGGCCTCCACGGACTCCTTGCCTTCCTGCTGCAGGTCATCTCTAGATCACTCAAAACAACTCACCCATGGGAGATGCTGTGTAAATAGTCATTCTGTATCCTCCAGGGAGTCCCCACTGGGACAGGGCTATATATGTTCAGTACAGATGCAGTTTAAAAAAAAAAAAAAACTCAAACTTTTCCATGTTTGCTGTGCTAGGGATCAAACCCAGCATGCATGCTAGACAAGTGCTCTGCCACTGAGCTCCATCCTCCAGAACTTTCTGATCTGTGGTGGGTTGAATCCACAGCTATACCTGCAGAGGGTTCACTGTAACCAAGAATGAGGCTGGCACAGAGTAGATGCTCATTAAATACCAATTGAATGAATCATCCAACTTTGAAATGGAGCCTGGCACACACTAGGTGCCCAGACAATGCTGTGGGCAAGAGCGACATGGGTGCTGGGAGGGGCGGGGCTGGTTTATTGCTCTTCAGAGCACCAGGGGTGCCCACGCTAGGCAGCCAGGCCCCCTTGAGATGGGGGCTCTTAGGCAAAATGACCACACTCTATCTCTCTCAGCGCCCATTGACCATGGCTGGAGGCAGAGATGGGGAAATCAATAAGTATAAAGATCAGTGTTGGAGGCCGTTGGGGAAGAAAGCCTATCTCTCTGCTGAGGAGGCTGCTGTGGGAGGGATGGGGATGCCTGGCCAGTGGCAGAAAGCCTGTCAACCTTCCCAGCCCTGCTCCAAGCTCTGTTCCCTGAGGCTGGGGACAGAGTCTCATCCCCTCGCCTCTTTCAAGGAGTTGCTCAGCTCTGGAGGCCTGGGGAGTTTCTCCTGGATCACGAATTCTCTGCACAGAATTTAGGCTGCACCAGTCGAGAATGTGTCCCGTCAGTGAACAGGCCCACTAATGTCTAGATCGGTGTCCAGGTTCTGGGGACAGAGGGGTAAGTGAGACAGACAATGTCCCTGCCTCCACGGGACAGATGCTGAGGACAGAGATGGCAAACAAGACCAACACGTAAAATGTGTCCTGTTACTGAAAACAAAGAGATCAAAAGACCAGGAGGGGACACGAGACATCGGGTGTGGAATTGTGACCTCGTAGGTGGCACTTGGTGATGGAGAAGGCTGCCTGGTTATCTTGAGGAGATGAAGAAGCCTCTCAAAGACCCTGAGGCAGGCACCCGGGCTGTGCCCCTTAACGGCATGTTGGTGAGTGACAGACTGCACCTGCAGCATGGTCCCGGCCTAGCACGCAGCCAAAGATTCCTCTCACCTAGTAACACTGTAGCCATGGCAACGCCACAGTGCAGGGTCAGCTGGGTAATCACCGGCAAAGCTGACTTCAGACTCACATCTCACATTTTGGAGTCTGAAGAAATGAAAACTTGGGTCACCATGGACGAGAAGCAAGGGAAGCAGGGGTGGCTTCCAGCAAGGCACTGGGACAGAAGGGAGGGCCCAGACATGGCCAGGAAGGGTTGTTTAGTCTTGTCTTGGTTCTGGGGATGGAGCCTGGGGCCTGCACAGTCTGGGCAAGTGCCCTACCTATGAGCTGCACCCTGGTCCCCAGGACTAGTCTTTATGGTGACAAAAGGGGCCTCAGAACCTGTGGGGAACACATGGACTATTCACGAAATGTCAATCTGTGTCCATAAGGTGGAGCAGCAGCAAATCCCTACCTCACACCAACACACTCACCAATTCTAGGCACATGATGAACTTACATGTGAGAAAACACTATGTTCATGGAGTTAGAGGAAAATAAATTTGATGAGCATTCTGATCCCAGGACAACTTGGACAGGTTTTCTAAACCTGTAAGCTCAGACTGTAAAGGAAAAGGGATACACTGGAATTTAAAACTTCTGTGCAACCAGAGATACCGTGAATGACATAAATGGAGTGAAAAGTCAAGCCATAGACACGTATTGACAATGCAGGCATGTGGTCATCCCTGGGTTGACATCCAGGGTAAAAAGAACTGCAAGCCAATAAGAGAAAAAAAGAAAAACAAAACAATTCAATAGAGTGTGGACATGAACAAGCAATTTCAAGAAGAATCCCTGCATGAGAATCCATACCATGAGAAAGGTGCTTAATCACATGGGCAGGCAGGGTGTGCAGATTCAAACTGTGCAGGGGCACAGTTTCTCCCTCCATATCAGATTGGCCAAAATGAAAATGTTGACAATCTCAAGTGTTGACGAGCTGTGAACCAGGATGGGTATGAACAGTCAGCAGATGGGAGTGTGAGCTGGCAGATTCACTGTGAGGACTTACCAGTATCTGGTAAGACTGAAGGTGCATACGCCTACTCCCACACTGCACCGCTAGACTCTGAGAAAATCTCACACTGACTGAACATTTGGGGTAGTTGATTGCAGCCATGTTTATTATTTTTTATTTTTCTTTTTTGGTACTGGGAATTAAACTCAGGGGCAATTGACCACTGAGCCACACCCCCAGCCCTCTTTTATATTTTATTTAGAGAGAGGGTCTCACTGAGTTGCTTAGTGCCTTGCTTTTGCCAAAGCTGGCTTTGAACTCATGACCCTCCTGCCTCAGCCTCACAAGCTGCTGGGATTACAGACATGTGCCACCATGCCTGGCAGTTGTTATATTTAAAAAAAACTGGAAACACCCTAGTTATGCATCAAAAGAAGGAAGGACTAATACATGATAATGTATTTGTGCAACAGAATGTACACAGAATATACATTGACAGCAGTCACTGACTAGACTACAAGTAACATCTTTATCACAAATAAATCTTATTTTTACCCCACATTTCTTGTTGGTGTGTGAGTTGTTCATAATGATGGGATTTGTTGATAGCTATTGGTGAATGTATACAAGTACAATATGTGGCCAAAATCCCTCCCCAGCCCTTCCCCCTCCCTCCCCTCCCACCACTCCCTTTCCTCCACTGATCTTCCTTTGATTTTTGTGAGACCTCCCCCACCTTTCTTTCCCATTTTCCTCTCTAGCTTCCACATGAGAGAAAAAATCTGACCCTTGGCCTTCTGAGTTGACTTATTTCACTTAACATGATGGCCTCAACTTCCAGTCATCTTCCTGCAAATGATAGAATTTCATTCTTCTTTATGACTGAATAAAACTCCATCATGTTTATAAACCACATTTTCTTGATCTGTTGGTCCATTGATGGACACCTAGGCTGGTTCTGTGGTCTGGCTGTTGTGAATGGTGCTGCTACAACCTGGGCATGCAGGTGTCACTGTGGCACAATGACTTCGATGCTTCAGGATAAACACTGAGCAGTGGTGTAGCTGGGTCACAGAGTGCTTCCATGCCTCATCTTCTGAGGAACCTCAATACTGGTTTCCATAGTGGCTGTACTCATCCAGAGTTCCGCCGACTGTGTGTAAGTGTTCCTTCTACTCCACACCCTCCCCAGCTTTCTTATTATTTGTATTCTTGATGACCGCCATGCTGACTGGCGGGAATGAGATCTCAGGTAGTTTTGATTTGCATGTCCCTAACTGAACATTTTTCACATATTTGCCATTTGTGCTTCTTCTTTTGAGAGGGTGTCTGTTGAATTCATTTGACCATTTAGTAATTGAGTTCTTTGATTTTATTTGGTGTTAAGTTTTTTGAGTCCTTCATATATTCTAGATATTAATCCTCTGACCAATGAGTAGTTAGCAAATATTTCCTCCCCTCTGCAGGCTCTCTCTTCACATTCCTAATTATTTCCTTTGCTGTGCAGAAGCTTTTTAAAGTGATTTATTAACTCTTGGCATTACTTCCTGAGCTTCAGGGTCCAATTGAGAAAGTGGCCACCTGTGTCTCTATGCTGGAGAGTTTACCCAATGTATCTCCCAGGAGTTGCATAGTTCTGTCTAATCCCAAGGTCTTTGATCAATTTTGAGTTGATTTTTGTACAGGGTGAGAAATAAAGGTCTAGTCTCATTCTTCCACAGATGGGTAACCATATTTCCCAGCACCATTCCTTAAAAAGGCTGTCCATTGTATGTTTTTAGCATTTTTGGTAAGGGTCAGTTGACTGCATCCCTGTGAGTCTGTCCTTGCCATATATCCTGTTCCATTGGTCTGTGTGTCTGTTTTTGTGCCAACTATGCAGTTTTTATTACCATAGCTTTGTAGCATAATTCGAAGTCAGGTATTGTGATGCCTCTAGCATTACTTATTTGGCTTGGAATTGCTTTGGCTCTTCTGGGTCTTTTATTCTTCCAAATAAATTTTAGGACTGTTTTTTTCCTGGTTCTATGAAGAGTATGATTATTAATTCTGTTTATCCATGAACATGGGTCAAATGGTAGGTCCATTCCAAGTTTTCTAAGGAATCTCCAAACTGCTTTCCAGAGTGGCTGCACTAATTTGCAGTCCCACCAGCAATGTATGAGTGTACCGTTTCCCCACAACCTCTCCAAAACCTATTGTTGCTTGTATTCTTGATAAATGCCATTCTAATTGGGGTGAGATTGAATCTTAGTGTAGTTTTGATTTACATTTTTCTTATTACTAAAGATGTTGAACATTTTTTCATATGTTTGTTGATTGCTTGTAGATCTTATTCTGTGAAGTTTCTGTTCATTTTCTTAGCCCATTTGTTGATTGGGTTATTTGTATTTTTGGTGTAGAGTTTTTTGAGTTCTTTATATATTCTGGAAATTAGTGCTCTATCTGAAGTATGAGTGGCAAAGATATTCTCCCACTCTGTAGGCTCTCTCCTCGCATTGATGATGGTTTCCTTTGCTGAGAGAAAGCTATTTAGTTTGAATCTATCCCAGTTATTGATTCTTGTTTTAATTTCTTGTGCTATAGGAGTCCTGTTAAGGAAGTCTGATCCTAAGCCAACAAGGTGAAGATTTGGACATACTTTTTCACCTATAAGATGCAGGGTCTCTGGTCTAATTCCGAGGTCCTGGATCCATTTCGAGTTGAGTTTTGTGCAGGGTGAGAGATGGGGGTTTAGTTTCATTCCGTTGCATATGGATTTCCAGTTTTCCCAGCACCATTTGTTGAAGAGGCTATGTTTTCTCCATTGCATATTTTTGGCCCCTTTGTCTAGTATGAGAAAATTGTATTTATTTGGGTTTGTGTCCGTGTCCGATATTCTGTACCATTGATCTACCTGTCTATTTTGGTACCAATACCATGCTGTTTTTGTTACTATTGCGTTGTAGTATAGTTGAAGTTCTGGTATTGTGATACCCCCTGTTTCATTCTTCCTGCTAAGGATTGCTTTAGCTATTCTGGGTTTCTTATTCTTCCAGATGAATTTCATGATTGCTTGCTCTATTTCTGCGAGGTATGACATTGGCATTTTAATTGGAATTGCATTGAATCTGTATAGCATTTTTTGTAGTATGGCCATTTTGACAATATTAATTCTGCCTATCCAAGAACATGGGAGATCTTTCCATCTTCTAAGGTAAGGTCTTCCTTAATTTCTTTTTTCAGTGTTTTGTAGTTTTCATTGTAGAGATCTTTTACCTCTTTTGTTCAATTGATACCCAAATTTTTTTTTTTTTAGGCTATTGCAAATGGAGTTATTTTCCTTATTTCCCTTTCAGCTCTTTCATCGTTTGCATATAAAAATGCTGTAGATTTATGCGTGTTGATTTTATAGCCTGCTATTTTGCTGAATTCATTGATGAGGTCTAGAAGTTTTCTGGAGGAGATTTTTGGATCCTCTAAATATAGAATCATGTCATCCACAAATACTGACAGCTTAAATTCCTCTTTTCCTATTTGTATCCATTTAATTTCTTTAGTCTGCCTAGTTGCTCTGGCTAGAGTTTCGAGGACAATGTTGAATAGAAGTGGTGAAAGAGGACATCCCTGTCTTATTCCCGTTTTTAAAGGGAATGGTTTCAGTTTTTCTCCATTGAGAATGATGTTGGCCATGGGCTTAGCATAAATAGCCTTTACACTCTTCAGGTATGTTCCTACTATCCCTATTTTTTCTAGTATTTTCAGCATAAAGGGGTGTTGTATATTGTCAAATGCTTTTTCTGCGTCAATTGAAATAACCAAATGATTCTTATACCTAAGTATATTGATATGATGGATTACGTTTATTGATTTACGAATGTTGAACCATCCTTGCATTCCATGAATGAGCCCCACTTGATCTTTTTGCACAATTTTCTTAATATGTTTTTGGATATGGTTTGCCAATATTTTGTTAAGGATCTCAGCATCTATATTCATGAAGGATATTGGTCTAAAATTTTCTTTCCTTGATGTGTCTTTGCCTGGTTTGGGTATGAGGGTGATATTAGCTTCATAGAATGAGTTTCATAGGGTACTCTCCTTTTCTATTTCCTGGAATACTTTGAGAAATATTGGAATGAGTTCTTCTTTGAAGGTCTTGTAGAACTCAGCTGAGAATCTGTCTGCTCTTGGGCTTTTCTTGGATGGTAGATTTTTAATGGCTTCTTCTATTTCATTGCTTGATGTTGATCTGTTTAAATTGTGTATGTCCTCCTGGTTCAGTTTGGGAGGAGCATATGTCTCTAGAAATTTGTCAATGTCTTCGGTATTTCCTATCTTGTTGGAATACAGATTTTCAAAGTAGCTTCTCATTATGTTCTGTATCTCAGTGCTGTCTGTTGTGATATTTCCTTTTGCATCATGTATTTTAGTAATTTGAATCTTCTCTCTCCTTCTCTTTGTTAGTGTGGCTAAGGGTTTATCTATTTTGTTTACTTTCTCAAAGAACCAACTTTTATATCAATTTTTGAATAGTTTCTTTTGGTTCAGTTTCATTGATTTCAGCTTTCATTTTAATTATTTCCTGTCTTCTACTACTTGTGCTGTTATTCTGTTCTTCTTTTTCTAGGGCTTTGAGCTGTAATGTTAGGTCATTTAGTTGTTGACTTTTCATTCTTTTCTGGAATGTGCTCCATGCAATGAATTTTCCTCTTAGTACCGCTTTAATAGTGTCCCAGAGATTTTGATATGTTGTATCATCATTCTCATTGACCTCTAAGAATTTTTTAATCTCCTCCCTGATGTTTTTTGTTATCCATGTTTCACTCAATAGCATATTATTTAGTCTCCAAGTGTTGGAGTAATTTCCTTCTTTTACTTTGTCATTGATTTCTACTCTCAGTCCATTATGATCTGATAGAACACAAGGCAGTATCTCTATTTTTTTGCATTTCCCAAGGACTACTTTGTGGCATAACATATGGTCTATTTTTGAGAGGGTTCCATGTGCTGCTGAGAAGAATGTGTATCCACTCGTTGATGAATGGAATATTCTATATATGTCTATTAAGTCTAGGTTATTGATTGTGTTATTGAGTTCTATGGTTTCTTTGATTGGATTTTGTTTGGAAGACCTATCTAGTGGTGACAGCTGTGTGTTAAGGTCGTCCAGAATTATTGTGTTGTGGTCTATGTGATTCTTGAATTTGAGAAGGATTTGTTTGATGTACAGGGATGCATGCACCATTGTTTGGGGCATAAATATTTACTATCGTTATGTCTTCCTGATTTATGGTTCCCTTAATCAGTATGAAATGTCCTTCTATATCCCTTCTGACAAACTTTGGCTTGATGTCCACTTTATCTGATATAAGGATGGAAACCCCCGCTTTTTTACTGAGTCCATGTGCTTGGTAGGTTTTTACCCATCCTTTCACCTTTAGTCTGTGGATGTCTTTTTATATGAGATGAGTCTCTTGCAGGCAGCATATTGTTGGGTCTTTCTTTTTAATCCATTCTGCCAGTCTATGTCTTTTGATTGATGAATTTAGGCCATTAACGTTCAGGGCTATTATTGAGAAATGATTTGTATTCCCAGTCATTTGACTTATTTTTGATTTTTAAGTTGGCTTGGTTTGTCCTTTGAGTGGTTTTTCTCTAAGATAGTTCCTCCATTTGCTGACCTCCATTGTTGTTTTTCATTTCTTCCTCATGGAATATTTTGTTGAGCACAATCTGTAGTGCAGGCTTTCTATTTGTAAATTCTTTTAACTTTTGTTTATCATGGAAGGATTTTATTTCATCTTCAAATCTGAAGGTTAGTTTTGCTGGGTATAGGATTCTTGGTTGGCAACCATGTTCTTTCAGAGCTTGAAATATGTTGGTCCAGGCCCTTCTAGCTTTTAGAGTCTGGGTTGAAAAGTCGGCTGCTATCTGTATTGGTCTCCCCCTATATGTAATCTGATGCTTTTCTCTTGTGGCCTTCAAAATCCTATCTTTATTTTAAATGTTAGGCATTTTCATTATAATGTGCCTTAGTGTGGATCTGTAGTGATTCTGTGCATTTGGTGTTCTGCACGCCTCTTGTATTTGATTTTCCATTTCATTCTTCAGATTTGGGGAATTTTCTGATATTATTTCATTGAATAGGTTGTTCATTACTTTGGTTTGTATCTCTGTGCCTTCCTCAATCTCAATAATTCTTAATTTTGGTGTTTTCATGATGTCCCATAGTTCTTGGAGATTCTGTTCATTATTTCTTACCATCTTCTCTGTTTGGGCGACTTTATTTTCAAGATTAAATATTTTGTCTTCATTGTCCGTGGTTCTGTCTTCCAAGTGGTCTAGTCTGTTGGTGATGCTTTCCATTGAGTTTTCTTTTTGGTTTATTGTCTCCTTCATTTCAAGGATTTCTGTTTTTTTTTTTTTTTTTTTTTTGAGAATCTCTATCTCTTTGTTGAAATGATCTTTTGCTTCCTGCAGGTGCTCTTTCAGCTTATTGGTATTATCATTCATTGCCTGCGTTTGCTGTCTTATCTCATCCTTTGCTTCACGAATCCTCTTAATCATGTATACTCTGAAGTCCTTTTCTGACATTTCTTCTAACATACTGTCAGTGGATTCTATTACTATAGAATCTAGATTTGTTTGAATCATTTTCTTCCCTTGTTTTTTCATGCTGTTCATGTATCTTCCCCTCTAGCGCTGCAGATCTGGGGTATTGCAGATTTCCCCCTACAGGCTTATAGTGGCCCTATAGGTTTTCAAAACCCTTTCTTTAAGGGGAGATCAATATTAGCAGTACCCAAATCAGACACTATGCAATCCTAGACCAAATAGCCCCTGACAATGAGCTTCAATCCTCCAGCAGGCGTCTCAGGATGGGATTTGCCCCACCTGAAGAGCGGAGCTACGGCTTCCAGGATTATCCAAGATGTGTTCTGGCTTCCAAATGTGTTGGCAAAAGGGGAGCTGCAGCTCAGGGGTGGACGTGGTCAGCTGGAGGTCCTGGAGACAGGATGCAGTTGGTCCGGCAGTGGTCCTGGTGGTCGGGTGTGTTTTGTGTGGTTGTGGGATCCTGGAGGCCGGGTGCAATCAGTTGGTCTGGGTTCCCGGTGATAGGGCACAGTCAGTTGGTCTGGGGGTCCTGGTGGCAGGGAGCAGTCAGTTGACGTGAGGGCCCCAGAGGCAGCGAGTGATCGGTAGGGTTGAGGGATCCTGGAGACGGGACTCAGTCAGTCCGGCCAGGGGTCCTACAGGGCCTGGCTGTTGTCTCAAAATGGCAGTATCCACATGTAATCAAACCCACAGGTACTGTAACAGTGAACTTCCAGGCAGCAGCAGGCAACTGGTTCTCCACTGGCAGTCTGCGGTCAGTCTGCTGGCATGTGTCGGACAATCGGGAGGTGAACCTCGAGCGTTGTGTGATGGATAGGGGTAAGGCAGGCGATGGACAGGCAAGAGGCAGGCAAATGGCGGATGATAGACGCCTGACAGTGAGCAATCTGCTCTCAAAAAAGGCGTCAATATGCTGGCACATTGCGGGTGATCACAGCAGGGAAATGGGGTAAAGAGTAGGGGATCGATAAATAGCAAAAACTGCCTCACTGAGAAACAGATATCCTCTCCTTCTTCAATTTCTTTCCTCAATGTTCTATAGTTTTTATTGTAGAGATCTTTTACCTCTAGGGGTTAGATTTATTCCTTGGGTTTTTTTTTTTTTATTGTTGTTGTTGGGTTTTTTGTTTGTTTGGTTGGTTGGTTTTTGAGGCAGTTATGAATTGTTTTACTGATTTCTTTCTCAGAAGATTCATTGTTGCCATATTGGGGAATCTATTGATTTTTATATTTTGATTTTGTCACCTGCTACTTTGCTGAATTTGTTTATTAGCTCTAGCAGTGTTTTGGTGGAGTCATTTCTGTCTTCTGGGTAAAGGGTCATATCATCTGCAAGCAGTGATAATTTGACTTCTTCCTTTCCTATTTTTAGCCCTTTTATTTCCTTCTCTTGCCTAATTGCTCTGGCAAGAATTTCTAGTACTATATTAAATAGTGGTGAGAGTGGGCATCTTCGTCTTGTCTCAGATTTTAAAGGAAATGCTTTCAGATTTCCCCCATTTACTATGAGGCTGGCTTTGGGTTTTTTATAAATAGCCTTATGATGTTCAGGTAGGTTCCTTCTATCCCTAATTTCTTTAGTGGTTTTTAATCATGATTGAGTGCTGAATTTTTTCAAAGGCCTTTTCTGCATCTATTGAGAGGACTAAGTGATGTTTGAACTTCATTCTGTTTCTGTGATGAATCACATTTGCTCATTTGTGGGTGTTAAACCATCCTTGAACTTCTGGAATAAAATCACTTGGTCCTAATATGTTGTTAAACATAATTTGCTAATATTTTATTAAGTACTTTTGCATCTAAGTTCATCAGGGTCATGGTTTTCTTGATGTGTCCTCATCTGTTTTGGGTATGAATAAAAACTACATTAAATACATAAGTTGAAGAGAAAAAGACATCACAGGACAAAGAGACCTTGGTAAAATCCTGCTTTACATCCAATGTCCGAGCATACCAAACATGGGCCTGTGGACAAGTGTAGCAAAATATCACAAACCACTTAAAGGATAAACACCAAATTGGGATTTTTTCTCTCACAGGGAAGAAAGAGAGAATGATGCTTTAAATATACCTGTAAACTTAAAAAATAAAAGTAAAATATGGTCAACTGTTGAGATCAGGCAGAGCCCAAAGAGAGGTGCACACACATCTTGTTTCATATATTCTGTGATTTTCATTTTCCTTAAAAACATCTGAGAAACTGGGTGTGGTGGGTGGTGCATGCCTGTCATCCCAGCGGCTTCGGAGCCTGAGGTAGGAGGATCGCGAGTTCAAGGCCAGCCTCAGCAAAAGCAAAGCATTAAGCGACTCAGGGAGACCCTGTCTTTAAATCAAATACAAACTAGGGCTGGGGATGTGCTTCAGTGGTGGAGTGCCCGAGTTTAATCCCCAGTACCTGCCCTCCCCCCAAATCTGATTAACAGAGGGACAGGAGGCCCTTGCTCTGGACTCACATGTAGGAAGGGCCTCCATCCACCTTCTTCTGCAGCCTCCATGTGGGCTTTCCTAGAACTTCATACTCTCCACAGGAGCCCCCAGGCCCCGCTGCCCCAGGCTGTGTGTCTCTGGGTAAATGAGCGACCTTCTCTGGGCCATGCTTTCCTCCTCTGTAGAATGGGCATGGTCGGGGTACCCTCTTCCAGGGGCATCCAGGTTTGGAGGTGCCTGTAGCACATACAATTCTGGAGGATCTGTTGAAGAAAAAAGGGTGGAATCATGAACAGAAGCCCAGGAGCAGACATATTTTTTTAGAAGAGCAAGGAGGACCCCTAAGTTCAAGCTTGGGAGGCACCAGGGGAAATGCCTGGCTACTTCTGCCCACTTCACAGACAGTGCTGGGGTGAGGATCATAGGTCGGCTTTTTTTTTTTTTTTTTTGTTTTGTTTTGTTTTGTTTTGTTTTTTTGGTACCAGGATTGAACCCGAGGTGCTTAACCACTGAGATCTTATGAATAAATTTTTTAAATTTTGAGACAGGGTCTCACTAAGTTACTTAGGGCCTAAGTTGCTGAGGCTGACTGACTTTGAACTCACAATCCTCTTGCCTCAGCTCCTGAGACCCAGGTATTATAGGTGTACGCCACCGGGCCCAGTAGGCATATTCCTTGAACTGTCTCCCATGCCTGCCGGGCCCACAGCTAGTCCTCGACAGGCAGTGAATTGTTCAAGGTGATAAAACAACAGCAATAATAATAATAGCAATCCTGACTCAGCCTGAGGGTACACAGTTGTCTGAGCTCAGATCCCAACGCTGGTACCAGGGCATACTGCAGGCCACAGGGAATTCACTGGCCCTCTCTGTGCTGATTGGTTTGTCACCATTATAGAGTGTCCAAGTGGCTTTTGAAAGGGACCAGGAGAGGCCAAGAAATCCTTTGTCCTGTCTGGGCACTGGCTGTCTTGCTGTCCTGGGAAAGTCAGGCTCTGCGGGTCCCTCCTGGGTTTCTGCTCCGGAGACACGGATCAAAGCCGAAGGTTTCAGCCGCACTTCAAGGGTCTCCAAGAGAGCCAGTGATGTCAGCTGTGATGACTTGGTTTGCTCACGTCCAGTGTGGCCTGGGCAACCCTGCTGCCTCCCAGCCAATCTTCCTGCTGCATTGGTGCACCCAAGAAACAATTCAGCACCAACAGTGTGCCTGGCCCAGGTCCTGGGAGGGGGTGGAGCAGAGTGGGGGTGTCGGCACCTCTGCAATCTGCTGAGTGTATCCTTGTGAAGCAGATCTGGGCTGGGCTTTGTTTTCATAAGAGTCCAACGTGTCAATACTGTTATCAGCTATTTTTTCCCCCTTAGAGACAGAGGAGAAGGGGGGCCAGTTACGTGCTGGAAATGAGACATGGCCCTCCACTCACCTGAGTACGACGGACTTATTTTCAAAGCCAGCATCATCTTCCAATGCTGTGTTGGCTCTTCTCCCGTGGAGTGGCAGGCTGTGTGACACATCATCTTGAACTTGGACAGCCCCTGGTAACCACTACCATGACGGATGGGGTATTGTAAAAATGACGTTATGTGATTCCAGAAGCTGGGTTATACACTGAGGCTCAGAGAGGTATACTCATTTACCTAAGGTCACACAGCAAGCAGGTGGCAGACCCAGGATGCCCACAACTCCTGGTCCTTTGCTTTGAACACTCCCTCTCTCTCTGCTTCTTCGTTCATTCTGTCTGTGTGAGCTTAGAACCAAGGCAGGGGAGGCCCCGGCGCTCTTAGGCAGGGGAAGGTGGAGGTCAAGATCCAGTGGAGGCTCTGTCCCGCTGGCCCTGTGGGACAGGCTCTGTCCTCTCCAGGTTGGTGAGACAGCAGATCCAGGGAGTGTTGGAGAAGTTCCTCCAGGACCGAAAGGTGGCAGAGTGTGGCTGCCTCCCTGTCCAGGGGCTCTGACACACAGAGCAGGGGCGGCCCACTCTGCGGGGAGCCTGGGGAGGCAGAGTGTGGGGAGGAGGCAGGTGTGCAGTTGGTGTGCGGTTTCCAGAGAGGGCCTGCTTCCTGCCCAGGAAGACACAAGGAACGCGCAGGGCTCTCGGCCACACTTGCGCAGAGAAAATCTCATCAGCATCAAGCATCGAGCTTCCTGGTAGCCGCAGGCACCTTGGGGCCAGTGCAGGTAGGCGCAGGGGGCACCCGCCACCTGCTGCTGCTGGGGAGAGGTCCAGGGTGGACCAGAGAGGCACCTGTGCTTCAGGATGCCAGGTGGCCAGGTGGGCTCGGCAAGCGGCACCTCCACACCTGCTCCGCTCAGTCCCAGCCCTGCACCTGCCTAGCTGCTCGCTCTGGACTGACAGCCGCGCACCTGTCCCTTCTTCTGCCTGGGAAGCATATGCAGGCACATGGTTTGACAGAGTAGCCCCTGGCACTGGCCTGCGGCATCTCAGTTACCTGGGCAACATCCCATAGCAGCAGTGACCTCTGACAGCACTCCTGTCCTCGCTGCCTGCCGCTGGTGATGAGTGCCTGTTGAATCCTTAGAATGATCACTCCAGGTACCAGTGAATTCTTGCCATTCCCACCTTGCGAAGAGAGAAGCCCCTGGAAAGGGGGCACACCCAAACTCCCTCCTTCCTGCACCTCCACCGTGGGGTCTGTCAGTCCTGTGCCTCCCACAGTGGAAAAGCACCTGTTCCCCCCGCAGCGGCCAGTGGCCCTGACCTGCCAGGACCCCAGTGCTGACCTCCTCAAGGTCCCGTGCAGCAAAGGACATCGTCAAGGCTTTGGGGGCGACCAGGCACACAGCCTACGTCCATGTGGGCAGTTAGCTCCTGCCCAACCCTGCTGGACCCTTGACTTCATCTGTCCACACTACCAGCCAGGCCTCAGCACCTCCCCACCACAAAACTTCCTGGCACAAGTCCTGTGTAGCCCCGGCAAGAGGCTGTCTGGGTCAGTGGTCACAGTCTCAGTGGGTCCCCGTGTACCCCAGCAGCAAGGACAGGATGTCAACCACTCAGATGACAGGATGTCTGCCCCTCCCTCCACATCTGCAGGAAGAGGGGAGTAAGCCCACCCTAAGCCCTTGGAAGCCCACAGCTTGCCCTCACCCCTGGACGCTGGTGCTGCCCACTGCAAGGTAGGGCCTAAGAACCTCCCTAGAAGTTCCCTGAAGTTCTTCTGGGGAGTAAGTTTGGAGTCACTGCAGGGGATGCCAGAGTTCTTCCCAAGTGTCCACTGGAGAAATGAATGAGTAGTGGCCATTCAGGCCAGCCTCTGCCAAAGGGAGGACTCGAAGGGCCCTCCCCTCAGTCTGCCCCCCCACTGATCTGCTCCCTTGCCCACAGAGGGTCTAGGCCCACGGTGGGCGTGGGTCCCGACCCTGGGCACAGCGGCAAGCACCGGACTGGACCCCCGCTCGCGGCCGCTCACCATTGAGCTGGTTGTAGACCACCTCCTCCAGGTGGTCCAGGCGCTGCAGGATGGCCTCTCGGTCGGCCAGCGCACCCACCTTGGTGTACCGGCTGCGCACCTGGTGATCTGTGCCTCTCATGACCTGCACCAGCTCGGCCGTGCGGTCCTGCAGGCGGCAGTACACGGAGAAGAGGACGATGCCCACAAACACCAGGATGTTGACCGTCAGCAAAGTTTTGATCTTCCTGGCCACCGCCATGCTTGCGGCTTGGGCAGGGCCGCCTCACCGCGGGGCATCCCCGGGGGCCAGGCCGCTGCAGCCTGGGCGCAGCCTGCCGCTGCAGGACCTGGGCCGGCGGGCGGGCTCTGTCCCTTCAGCAACTGGGTCCTGCTCGCAGGGGCTGCCCGGGGCTGCGCCTGCGAGGCACCGCCAGCATCCTCCGCAGGGCGCCCGTCCCGCGCCGAGCGGCCTGGCCAGGGCGCGCGGGGCTGGGCGGTGGGGCCGCTGCTCCGCGCTCCTGCACGCACTCCTCCCGTCCGCAGCCACGGCGCCAGTGCGCAGTGACGCGGCCTCGAGCTAGTCAGCATGCATGCGGCGCCCGACGCCTCGCCCGCCGCCCGCGGCACCGCCTGCCACCGGTGCAAGGTCCTGGCCAGGCTGCCTGGCGGGCGAGGCCATGGGCACCCGCGGGGCCGCAGGACCCCGCCCTCCGCGCGCCACTCCCTGGGCTCTCTCTCCCAAGCCAGCGCAGGGATGAGCCCCAAACTCGACCCCGGGCAGCCGGGCCGCGGGGCTGCTGGACCAGGCTGGCCATCCTCGTGGACCCCCAAGCTGGGGGGTCCAGGGTGGAGGGGTGGACCGTGAAGGCGAGGAGCGGGTCAGAGCCACCTTGGCTGCCTGGTCCCTCTCTGGGACCGTGGGACGGGAAAGGACAGGTGGAGCAGCCAGAGACTGAACTACCAGGCCAGGAGGAAACCCCCGGGAGAGGAAAAGGGACCCAGGCCCACCCCTGGATCATGCTCCTCAGAGCCCAGATAGATGCACCATCCCCAAATCCCAGCTGCTCCATCTCTACTCTGGCCCCACACTGGCATTTTGTAGAGATAACTGGGATCCAGAGAGTGAAGGGCATCACACAGGTATGCTGGATGGACATGCACACACAGCCAGAGCTGGGAAGCCCCAGGGCCTGGACCAGCCACATGGGTGGTGAACTCAGATTACGGACATGAGCTTCTATCTGCGGGGTTCACGCTGAATCCCCAGTGCCCGGAATGCTTTCTGACACCTACTTGATGCTCAGTAAATATTTGTTGAGTGAACAAAGGATGGAGCATTTATTAGGAGCTTACTTTGTGCTGAGCCCTTGAAAAAAATGAGTAGGACAAGGCCCTGGGAATTCATGGCTCCTGGCTCTGTGTGTGCATGTCCATGTGAGCATGTGTCTGTGCATACATGTAGGGGCACGTGTGCATGTCTGTGTGTGCATGAATGTGCATGTCTAAGCATGCACATGTCTGCATGTATGGTGTGTGCATGTGCCTGTGCATGTGTGTGCACTGTTCGTGTGTGTTAATGTGTGTGTCTCTGGGTGGCCACATACCCATGGATGTGTGTGAGTGCCTACCTGTGCATGCATCTGCATGTGTTTGTGTGTGTGCCTGTGCACAGGTGTGTTCATGGATGTGCATATATGTGTATGGTGTGTGTCTTGGTGTACATACATCTGTTCATGTGTGCCAGTGTGTGCGTGTCTCTGTGTGTCCGTGGGTGCATGTATACACATGTGTGTTTGTGTGTGCACGTGCCTGTGTGTTTGTGTTTAGGGGCTCTGGGGGTCCTGTGCTCTCTTCTGCACACGTGCATGTCCGTGCAGAAGGCACCCCCTTCCACTTGGAGACTTCCTGCCTCTTGCCGGTTGCTGGCAGGAGCTGAGAGAGCCCTCTCCTTCCCTGGTGGAACCTCTCTTCCTTCTTAAGACGTTTGTCTCAAAAAATTCAGAGAATATTACTGGGAAGGACCCCACCCCCAGGACCATGGTCAGTGTGCTACAGGGTGCTCGCTTGGTGGCATGTTCCTAGTTGGAGCCCGGGGACACTGTTCCCATCCTTGCACCAGGAGATCCTTGAGATGCAGTGAGTCTGAGGGACCTGGGCCGTTTCCACATCCCCACATCCTCCACCTCCCCATGTCCTCCTTCAGAGGAGCTGTCCTCTTCCACTTCTTGTGTCAGGTGCTAAGATGCTCTGCTTTCACAAGGAGCAGCCTTGTCATCACTGCAGAGCTGGGCGTGGGCCTGCGCTGGCTTGCTGGGGCTGTTCTGGGCTAAGCACCCCTGCACAGAGGCACAGGCTGGTTCTGCCTAATTTCCATAAGAGGAAACTGAGGCAGCCGGGCAATGAATCCTTGCTCAAGGTCATGTCCATGGCAAAGCCCTGATCTGGGATTTAAGCCCAGACAATTTGGCTCCAGAATTGAATTTATTAGCTACTGTTGCTTGAGAAAGAAATCAAGTACTTTTCAACACGTGTTTACTGAAAGCGATGCTGAAGCAGTTTGCAGAGAAAGCACTATTTCACTCACTTGATGGTCTGACCATCCTGCCATCTAAAACCCAGCAGGAATCCACACTCCGGCACAGGCACCCATTTGGCCAAAGCTCACAGGAAATGCAAGCACGCTGGGCAAGGGGCTGGCTGGTGCCCTGCAGGAAGTGCCACTGCCAGCCCAGCAAACCAGCACCCATCAGGCCACAAGTCACCACGGTCACCTGAGCCTGGTGTCGGTGGTCAGCAACTCGGGAGGGAGTGACCAGCCTTGTACCCACCCTTCCTCCTGCGCTGCCCTACATGGTTCCTGCTCTGGCCACCTTGGTGAGCCCTGGCAGGCCTGGACTCTCTGGGATGGCCAGCCCTTCAGATCCCTGAGATCTTGCGTCCACTGTGTTGAGTGCCAGCGAGGGTCGCCACCTGGGGGCCACATAGACTGTCCCTGAACACACAGGTCCAGGGTTGGCCGTGACAGGGCAGTGCCAGGCTTGACTCACGGGGTCTGGGCAGAGTGCAGCCTGAGCTGGTCCTGCCTCCTTCCCTGAGCCACAAACGGAGCCAGGGTTACTAGCCTGGGGTCACCAGGCTGCCTCGAAGCGAAGGAGCCTCTCATCCACGGTGTTCGAGGCACGTCAGGTGATGCCCCGGCCTGCCCAGCCGGGTCAGAGCTGGCTCTGCTGGAGGGACAGGTGGCTCCTGCCACTGCTCACTGTGGGCCTGTAGGAAGCCTGCCTGCAGAGCCTCCTGGGGCCCCTCAAGAGCAGCTGGCGACCAGGGGACAGCAGGAGGTTGCAGTGCCATGCCCCGCCCAGGGCCACCCTGCAGGGCCTACTCTGACACCTGGTCAGAGCAGCAGGAGGACCGTCAGCACAGTGCACAGGAGCGAGTCCTGCCTGCTTGGCACAGGGACCCTGGGTACAGTCTGGTGACAGGCATGCTTAACCTCATGGCCACTTCCCAGCTGACCAGTGCTATGTCCCCACTCAGCACATCCATTTTACAAGGGCAAGGACCCCTGGGGTCACTTGGTGTCACCGAGGGGACTGGACTCAGGGTCCTTGTCTCTGTGGGAAGAGAGACTTCATATGTGCTGGGGGGACGACACCCTGAGGCCCTGGGTAGAGACAGTCCAGCGGCCACCAGCGGGTCACTGACCCCAGGTGCTGAGCCCTGGACTGTGCCCTGGAGGCCAGTGGGGGCTCAGGACCCCCAGAACCCTGTCTCCCCTACTGCCCAACCGCACAGCAGGTGGGTCTGGCTGCAAGGTTTGAAGAGTCAGCAGGGACACCTGGCACTTCTCCCGCCCACAGCCACTACTGGATGCCCCAGGGAGAGCTGGTGGACCCACAGCCCATTAAATCACAGATGGGCCCATCGGCCTCAGGCAGATGACGCGGAGCAGGCGAGGATCTGGGAGAGGAGGGGGACACACACCCCGCAGGCCACACCACCACCTGCCTTCTCAGGAAGAAATGGTCCCACCAGGCCAGCCGAGGAGACAGCATGTGGGTGACAGAGACAGAGAGATAGAGAGAGACAGAGAGAGACAGAGAGAGAGACAGAGAGACAGAGAGAGATAGGAGAGAGCATGTGGGTGAGAGACAGAGAGAGAGACAGAGAGGGAGAGACAGAGAGGAGAGAGGGTGCAGGTGAGACAGAGACAGAGAGAGATAGAGACACAGAGAGAGAGAGGGAGAGAAAGAGAGAGACAGAGAGAGGGAGAGACAGAGAGGAGAGAGCGTGCAGGTGAGGCAGAGATAGAGAGAGACAGAGAGAGGGAGAGAGAGAGAGAGAGGGAGAGACAGAGAGACAGACAGACTGAGAAAGAGACAGAGAGACACAGAGAGAGACAGATAAAGGGAGGGACAGAGAGAGAAGAGAGAGAGACAGAGACGAGAGTGTGAGTGAGACAGAAAGACAGAGACAGAGGAAGAGACAGAGAGAGAGACAGAGAGAGAGAGACAGAGACAGAAGGGGAGAGAGAGAGAGAGACAGAAAGGGAGAGCATGTGGGTGAGACAGAGACAGAGGAAGAAACAGAGACAGAGAGAGACAGAGAGGGAGATACAGGAGGGGGAGAGAGGGACAGACAGAGAGACACAGACAGACAAAGATTGAGAGAGAGACAGAGACACAGATACAGACACTGAGAGAGAAACAGAGAGAGGAGAGAGAGAGAGAGGAGAGAGTGTGCGGATGAGACAGAGGGAGAGACAGAGAGACACAGAGACACAGAGATAGAGACAGAGACACAGAGACAGACACAGAGAGAGAGACAGAGCCAGAGAGAGAGAGCGTCGCATGCCCTAGTGGGGTCTGCTCTTTCCTGCAACCTTTCCTCCCCAGACACCTGTGATGGGTCACAGGCTCTGTCCGGGCCTCCTGCAGGCCTGCTGCACCATGACCACAGTACAGGGCCTGCTCCTAGCCATAAGGGTCCGCAGACTCAGCGCCCGCCCTGCTGCTCCGTGGATTCTGGCCTCAGCTGGGCCTCAGCCTGAGTTGGCTAGGCTCATGGAGTGCCTAGGAGCCTTCCTGCGTGCCAGGGGCTGCGCGGAACACCCCGGAGCTCCTTGGCCTCGTAGTGGCCTTCCCGGGGCATCGTCCTTGTGCCCTTCTCTGATGGGGAAGCAGAGGCACAGCGACACACCCCGCAGGCCACGGCCACCCACCCTGGCTCCCCGCGGGGCCTGCGCTTCCTCAGGACGTGGCCACAGGGTGCCAAGAGCAGGTGCCCTGAGGCACAGGGGCAGGAGCCCTGGAAGCCACAGGCTCCCCTGCACCCTCTCCACGGTGCGCTGCAGGCCCCGCCTCTCCCTCAGTGGCCCCCACGTGGCCTCCTCTCCTGGCCACGTCCCGGGCTCTGAAGGAGCTGGAGTCCCTGCTCCAGCCAGGCTGCGTGGGCACCTCTCCGTGGTGTTTCTAGGGATATCTAGCTGCGTTTGTGTTCAAGGTCTGAGCTCCCAGTCTAGGCGAGCCTCCAGCCTGGAACCTGGGCAAGCCCCTGGCAGATGTGGGCAGGGCTTCCCAGGACCCTCTCCTCCCCCAACACAAGACCTTCCATTTGTTCAGGCAGCAACAAGTGCCTCTGGAC
Source organism: Sciurus vulgaris (assembly GCF_902686455.1). Lineage (NCBI taxonomy): Eukaryota > Metazoa > Chordata > Mammalia > Rodentia > Sciuridae > Sciurus > Sciurus vulgaris. The sequence continues at coordinate 1,718,254 of NW_027632876.1, read as the reverse complement.
CTCAGCACCCATTCCAGCCAGAGGCACATCTCCACTAGTCTGAGCCAGTCCATAGTCGGTCTCTGGGTGGCCATTGTTGAGCCGTGACCAGCAAGGCCAGGTGGGCTAGTAGGAAGGTTTTCATCCCTGACTGAAGGGGCTGATTCTACTTGTGTGCCAATTTTCCCTGCACTCTTTCTTTTGCCCTCTCTGGAACTCAGATGTGATGGGCAGAAGGGCAGCAGCCATTTGGTGACCATGAAGCTACAAGTGTGGATGAAAGTCAATGTGGAACTGATGGACCAGGACGGAGGAGGGAGGGCATCTGCCAGCTGCCTGCTCTGGGATCTTGTTCTGTGAGACCCAGGAAGGGTGCTGGCAACATGCCTCCCAGTCACCCTACATTGGCTTCTGGGTCCTGACCTGTTTACCTCCCCCTTGTATCACCACAGCTAGAAACAAGAAAAAGTGTCTTCCTGCTCACGGTTGCTGAGCAAGGGACTCCTACTTGGTGACTCTCACCAGCAAGATGGCACAGCAGCCACTCTATGCAGCACTAGGAGCACAGGCACCAGGAGAAACCCAGCCTCTCTGCAGGACTCTGCATGACCCACAGCACCACGGAGTGCAGACGCCAGGGACATCAGGGAGTCACAGGAGGCCCTGGTCCCTGTGAAGGAGGAGGTCAGGGTGGCCCTGGTGCCTGTGAAGGAGCAGGTCAGGGTGGCCCTGGTCCCTGTGGAGGAGGAGCTAGAAGTCAGGATGGCCCTGGTCCCTGTGAAGGAGGAGCAGGAGGTCAGGGTGGCCCTGGTCCCGTGAAGGAGGAGCGGAGAGCGGTGTCCATGGACTCTGGCCAGCCTGTCCTGGCAGGTGACTGCTCTAGGCTGTGAGGGCCTCTGATCTTGGCAGGCTTGGGACCTGGTGAGTGGACATGCCCCGCCCCATCCTGCCCTGTGAGGAATCCTGCCCTGCCCAGTCCTGCGGGGAACCAGCCAGGGTTCTGCAGAGACACAGAGGCCAAGGAGCCCCCAGGCCACCGGCTCAGATGTTACTTCTGTCCAGATGCCTCTGGCTACATCTGGAGCACCCCTGGCCATACATCTGGGCACGTGGACAGACCAAGACTCACCATCCCATCCTGTGACCGCTGGAGCCACCTCCAGGAACCTCGCTGTGCGGGGCACAGTCTTGCGGGCCCCTCACCCAGCTGCTCCCAAGTCCCCCGACCCAAGAGGAGAGCAGGCCATCTCTGTCCTCCTGCTTAGGCCTGGTCCCCTGGGGACGTGGCACATGCAGGTGGGCGAGGCCACCATGCCGCCATCCCTGAGTGACACGGAGTCCTCTGCCCCCACAGCAGGCTAGCGTCCACAGACTGCCCCTTAACTCCCAGCCATCCCAAGTGCCGGACTCTGGCCTGGGTGTGTGTCCCTGTCCTGTCCATCCATTGCCTCTCCACGGCCCACGCACAGCTCTTTTCCCGTCCACGCCTGCTCTGCTGCCCACCCACCATGCAGGCTTCTTGCCTCTTCCCAACTGAGGACATGACGCAGGTCCTGGTGGGAAGCGTGAGAACCCCCAGTCCGTGGTCCACTTGGCACGCTGGGGCGCCAGAGGCCTTGCGGCATCAGATTGGACTGCAGAGGGCGTGAAGACCCCTCTGCCAGGGGACAGCCGGCTCCGACCCAGAGCACTGGGGTGGAGAAGGTGCCACGGTGTCTCCTCCAGGGAGAGATGGTCCAGAGCAAGTCTCACTTCCATCTGCTCCCAACTGGCGGCAGCTTGAGAGCCTGCTGACCCGTCCTCACTGGGCCCTGGAGCCCTGGTGGCCAGTGGGGCCAGCTTCCGGGATCTGCTCCGAGGAGGGGGCTGGCCCAGCCAGACCAGCTGAGCAGGAGGAACCAAGGCCCTGGGGTCGGTCAGTGGTTGGCCAGCCTCTTCCCTCTGACTGGCAAGGACCCCTGACCATCATTGCCCAGGGCCTTGGAGCCGGACAAAGGTCAGGAAGGCGGAGTGAGCCGCCCACAGTGGCTCCAGGTCCTGGCAGTCCATGCTGGGATCGTGGCGGGAGAAGCAGAGGCTCAGGATGAGTCCGGGATCCTTGGGGGCCAGCTGTGGACGGGGGCGACTCTGCCGACTGCCCTGGCCAGGCTCCTGCACGGGCAGCACACAGGCCTGGTGTTCTGTGGATGCACGTGGAGGGTGCTGGCAGGGGCTCCGCCTGGGCACCCTGGGAGGGGCCGGTGGGCTGGTCAACTACCACAGTGGACATGTTTCTGGCCACTCCCTCTGGACGCACCTCTGGCTCGAGGATTCCAGAAGTCCCTGGTCAACTTCGGCGAGTTGGAGCAGCTCTGTCCTGGCTCCAGGCTGCAGCAGGCAGGCCAACAGGGAGGCTCCATTTCCCTGGAGACTGATTGGCTCACAGATGGACACCTGACCAAGCTGGTCAGAGCTGGACAGGACTGGGGTTAGAATACTGAGTCCCCAGTGACCATGCCAGTAAATGTCTACTGGCTAATCCTGAGTACCTAGGAAGGCCTGGAGCTGGGAGAGTCAAGGCCCAAAGGCAGTGATTGATTGAGCCCCTGGATCAATCTTGGCCTGAAGCTGCTGATGCTGCTGTGTCCACACAATGCCACTGGGGATTGCAAAAAGCCCACCAGGGGACTTCTGTGAAGGACGAAGGGAGGACACAGGAGTGGGTGTGGAGGGGAGGAGGGTCTCGCCACGGTGCAGGCACGTGTGAGAGTCTGGGCCAGGCTGGTGGAGTCCTGGAGCTAAGCCTCCTTCTGGAGGATCCGCACGCCTCGCCAGGAAGACCTAAGCAATTACCAGGACGGCGGTTCACGGGAGAGTCACAAAGGACCCTGGCACCCAAGGAAACGCTTAGCTGCACAGGAAACGAAAGAAATTCACATAAAGTCTCAATGAAACATGGTGGGGCCACAGCCCTGGGTGAAGCGTGGTGCCCGGGCGCAGGGACGTGGGTGCCAAGAGTTGGAGGCTGGTGGGCCCGCGGGCTCGGCAGGGGCCATGCTCCCCTGCTGCCTACTGTGAAAGGTCTGGCAGTGTGGTGTGCTGGAGGCGCCCTGGGTGGGGTGCACACAAGGCAGCTGGCCCCAGGTCACGGGGGGTGGTGGGAGTATGTAGGTGAGACCCAAGTGCAGGCACGTTCTAGGAGTGGCACGCTGAACTGGATGAGAGGGCGAAGGAGGACCCCGAGGGCCACTGTCTGGGCTTCTGCGGATCCACGGGCTGGGCAATCAGCCCTCCCCACCAAGTCACGCTGCCTCCTTGGCCGGCGTGGTGCAAGGCAGCCGCTGGCTCACATGGGACATGGCCTGAGCTGAGGAGGTCTTTCTGCATCTGTAGTCTCAGCCTGGCTGCTGCAGTGCTGGCTCGACGTCCCATGTTTACCCTGTTTTAATTCTTCCTCCTGCATCACCAGCTCGAGCAGGAGTGGAGGCAGGGAGGCACGGTCTCCTTGGCACCAACCTCACGAGTTGTTTGGTGGAGATGAGTCTCATGTCCCGAGGCCGCAGCATGATCGTCTCTGGACGCCACTGGCACTTGCTTTGGAGTGACAGCCAGGAGGTCAGGCAGCCTCTCTGGTGGCGTGAGAGGCTCACGTGCTAGCACCTAATGCAGCGTGGAGTGGACGCTGCCCCGCCACCCGAGCCCAGGAGACTCCGCTCCCTTTCGCCTTGCCCGGTCCCCTCGCTGAGGTCCAGGAGCCAGTGCCCACACCTGCAGCCCTGCCCGACAGCACCTCCCGTGACAGCTGCTGCCCACACACCGAGGAGAGTTGAGCATGTCCCCGGGGGGTGGGTGGCCAGTCACCTCTGGCTCCCAGTGCTGGCAATGTCCTGGGACTCCTGTCCACGCTGCCTGTGACTCTGTAGAGCCCACACGGATCCCACAGGGGCCCTGGAGGGGAGTGTCTGCCCTGAGTGTCCCGGGGTTCCAGCAGCGGGCGGGAGCAGTCAGCACGGCACCCTCTGCCCGGGCAGACGTGGCCTCCCATTCTGCAGAGCGAGGACACCAGGGGATCATGGGCTCAGGCCCACGTGCTGGCCTCTGGCCTCGGCCTGAGCTGTGCTCCCACGGCCTGGCCTCGGGACTCACCCCAGCAGCGTGCTGAGCCGAGATGCAAGGCCTCCACCCGGGACCCTTGCCAGCCCAGGAGCTCCCACCCCAGCCTCGTGGCCCTGGCCCCACGGCCACCATCAGGAGCATGGTGTCCGTGTGCACCCTGCACTGCGCTGCCTGCCTCTGCGGTCACCAGGGGACCAAGGGGTGATGGGCAGGATGCACTGTGAACTGTGACAGAGGGGCACGCCCACGCCCTTCCCGCAGCTGTCCGTGGTGCTGACCGTGTTCAAAGCTCCTCACTGTGGGTGAGCTGCAGCTGCCCTGGAGGTGAAGCCCGGGCATGCGAGGGTACGGTGTGTGTCCGTCATCACTCAGGGCTTCTCTCCCCTGGCTGGAGATGGAGGCCTGGGCGATTGGAAAGCAGCAGCAAAGGTCAGCACTCCCCCAGGGGCTGCGTCTCACCCGCTGCCCACCCCAGAACTGTGTGCCAAGCACCGTGGTGTAATGGACCCACGGGAGTGTGCCAAGCACCGACTTCTAGGCAGGGCTGCAGGAGCGTCCCAGGGCTGCTGACAGGTCACCGCAAACCTGGAACTGAGACCAGCACGTAGGAACTCGCTATGAGTCTGAGATGAACTTGACTGTTGAAGCCCCACTCTGCCGAGTCCCCTGTGGAGAGCAATCCCGGGGGCACAGACACCTCCTGTCCTTCACCCACTCCGAGAGTCCCCGAATGTCACCAAGTTTCCAGTCATACTCATTCCCAGTCCCTGATCACCCAGCCTGGCCCTTGGATCACAGCCCAAAAGCCAGCATATAATCAAAGGAAGGCCACACCCAGGTGCTTCCAAATCTCTGCCACTGGGAGGATCCGCTCAGCACTGTCCTTCAGGGACATCCTGGAGACCACCAAGAATAACAGGAATCAACCCCCACCACACACACACGAGTTATGACAATGATGACTGACCTCCTGGATCCAACTATGCCTGAAGTCCTTGACTCATTACACAGCTACTGGCTATATAACATTTCTTGTTTTGGTTAAGCTATTTGGGGCTGAATCTCTACTGTTTGCTAAAAAGTTCCGCCCTACAATCATGGTTTTGGTATGAGGTATCCCCCAAAATGTCATGCGTGAAGCAATGCAAGAAAGTTTAGAGGTGAACCAATGGGGTCATGAGAGTCTTAATCTCTCTGGTGCATTAATCCACTTGAATGGATTAAGTGGGTGATGGCTGCAGGCAGGTGGGGCGTGGCTGGAGGAAGGGCTGCTGGGTACATGACTTTGGCGTTTATACCTTGTCCCTGGAGAGCAGAGCTTCTCTCTGCTTCCTCATCGTCTCATTCTGAGCTGCTCTCCTCTTCCTCACCCTTCCCATGACGTTATGCTGCACTTGGCCTAGACCCACAGGCAGACATCTGGACTGAGACTTCTGAAACCACGAGGCCCAAACAAGCTTTTCCCCTCTAAACACTGTTCTTGTCTGGCCTTTTGGTCACAGTGGTGAAAAAGACGACTAAAACAGAAATCGATACCATGAGCGGGGTCAAGGCTGTGACGAACTTGACCGTGTGGTTCAGAAATCTTTGACCTTGTTTGCTGGGGAAAGAATGGTGGAAAGTTTGGAGAAGCAAGCTGGAAAAACTTTGGAATGTTGTAAGTGGAGCTTAAGGTGATTCTGGTGGAACTCGGAAGACCAGAACGCGGATAGGACTGTGGACAGTGGGGACAGGCTCATGAGGTTTCAGGGGAGAAGGACCCTCTTAGAAACGGGACTAGCCACCATTTGTGTTGTGTTCTGGCTAAGAAGTTGTCTACATTTTGCCCATGTCCTGAGGCTTTGCGTGAAACTCACTTTAAACTAACTAAACTAGCAGAAGAAAGTTCAAGGCAGCACAGCATTCAGGAGGGGGTGTGGATATTGTTGGTGGCTTTTAGCCAAGTTTATCATGACAATCAGGAGCAGAAAGCAGAGCAGAAGGATTTGAAATCTTGCAGCTTGGCCAGAAAATTGTGAGTAAAACTGGAGCTAAGGAAGGTGTGGCTGTTAACAACATACGACCACTGAAGAGATGCTAAATACTTTGCACAGTGACACTAGAAAAGGCAGCTTGAGAGCATCTCAGGAGCTGGCAAGATCACATCATATCGGCTCAAGGGAGTAGAAGTGAAAATTCATTTGACAAAAGACCAGTGGGCACCCTGCTTGCACCAGGGGCCTAAAAAGTTGCTTCCCCAGCTCAGCTGCCCAGACACCCAGCCTGCTGCATCTGTGCTCCCTAGAGATTTGGCTACTGCTCAAGACTCTGGCAGACTGTGGTGTCAACCACCTGGTGCTGGTTCTATAGGATGGCAGGATGCTAGAATTAGGGGGTCGTGGAGGCTTCCACCAAGATTTCAAAGGAAGGCCTGGGAGGCCAGGCAAGGTACTACAGGGTTGGAGTCCCTGTGGACTGTGGGACTCACCAAAGGACTCTTTTGAGCCTTTCAAGGGCCTTCAAGTCAGCCTCCTGGGCATAGCCAGAGACAGGAGAGCCGAGAACGGCAGGAGGGAGCGGTCCACCTGCCCTGCCTGACCAGCCCTCTCTGCATAGTGGCATTCGCCCCTCAGGCTCCCTCTCCCCTCCACGCAGCCTCTCTGACCTGGGCTTTTCAGCGGAACTCCCCAAAGAGTTCAGCAAAGCCACTGGACAGTCACCAGGGCCGGAGGGGCACATGGGGTGCTGGGCCCACCTCTCATCTCAGAGCGAAGCAGCAGGCCGGCCAGAATCACGCATCACGTTCTTCATGACAACACCCTCAGGGCCCTCAGGGCGGTGAGGCTGGCCCTCGCCCCGGCGTCCCCAGCACACACTTGCTGTGTCCAGCAGTCAGCAGACACCGCCCCAGTGTGATGCGCCCACTTGTCTCTGCCCTCATGCACAGTTGGGCATCACTAGCAGTGCCTGGATGGAGGGAGATATCCGGGGACTCATCTCTGGAGCCAGTCCTGCCAACGCCCACCAGCTTCCACAAACAGTGTCCACCACCACGTCCCAGATCAGATGCTGTCTCCAGAGGAGCAGCTTCCTGCATCCATGGCTGGTGTCCCCCAGCCCACCTGAGCCTGCCATCCATGACTGATGTCCACCAGCCCACCTGAGCCTGGCACCCATGACTGGTGTCCGCCCAGCCCACCTGAGCCTGGTGTCCATGGCAGGAGTCCACCAGCCCACCTGATCCTGATGTCCATGAATGGTGTCCACCCAGCCTGTCCTGAGCCTGGTGTCCATGACCAGTGTCCACCCAGCCTGTTCACTTCTCCCAGGGTCCCAGGGTCTCTGGGTCTGGACTCAGTTGAGAAGACCCACTGTCCTCGCTAGGCTGGCTAGGCACACTGTTACAGGGCATGAGGGGAGTCCTGCATCAGCACTGTGACAAAATGCCTGAGTAAGCACGTTAAGAACAGGGAAGCTTCATTTTGATTCACAGTCTCCGTGGCTTCAGTCCATGGCAGCTGGAAGGCAGAGGGAGGGGCCCAGGCCCCCATCCCCTCCCAGGCTCACCCCAACCAGTCTTCCTCCCACTTCCACCTCCAGACGCCCACCTCCCTCACACCGCAAGCTGGCTGCCACGCCAGCTCTGCCAGGTCCCCATGGTAGCAGGAGCCGCGTGAAAGGCACAGTTGCTTTTCAAGCCCGGCTGCCCCCTGGGCAGCTCCCCGGCCACTGTGGCCTCAGGCCGAAGGGGTCCTTGATGGGCAGGGCAGAGGGCCAGAGGGCAGGAGGCAGTCCCCATGTCCCCCCACTACAAGGCCTGGGGGCGGGCAGGAAACGGATCTGGAGTAGCTGAAGCAGGAACTGGGTTGATGGTAGCTGCTGAGCATGTGAGAGAGGAAAGGAAGACACAGGTCTGGAGAGGCCAGTCAGCTGCGAGCAAGCCAGAGGCAGCAGTGGCCCTGGCACATTTTGAGGCTGCAGCAGAACCCACCCATGGGCTGCTGGCAGCTGCGGTGAGCCTCCGTGTTCCCAGGAGCTCCATCCCTGCTTCTGTCTCCCTGCGGCCATCTTGTCCTGTGCACGTGACTTTGTCCAGATTTCCCATTCTTATAGGGATGCCAGGCACACCGGATCAGGGCCACCCAACCTCAGGGTGGCCTCATCCTAATGACATCCTCAATGCCCTATTTCCAAATCAGGTCCTGGTGTTATGACTCCAGCCTGTGGGCTCCGGGGACAGAGCTGACCACAGTAGCCACTTGGGAGCCTGCAACCCTGGGAAGGTCCCCTGCACTCTGTGGGGGCTGCCTCCCTTGTTTGAATTGTGGACCAGTTCCACCCAAGGTCCTGAGGATTTCAGAACACTGTGAGCTGGTCCACATTGGCGGAACTCGGCATATCAGCACCGGTACTACCAATGGCAATCAGTGTGCTGGCCCCTGCAGGCCCAGAGCCCACACCACTCAGAGTAAGACCCCAGCCTGCCGTTGACCCCAAGACCCCCGGGCCCAGCCCACTAGCCAAACGCCTCGCTGTGCTTCTTCTCACAGAGAGACCGGCAGGACGCAAGCCCCAGGCAGCATCTCAGCTCCCCATTCAGGGCTTTGAAATGGTGCCCGAGGCCCACTCTGCTGGTGGACGAGCCACTGAACAAAGAAAGGGGCTGGTTCATGTAAGTTATTTGAGTGTGGTCTCGTGAGCAAGTCAGTTTTGCTTAGGGTTATTTGAGGGGTGATCTAGTGAGCAAGTCAGCTTTACTTAGCGTTATTTGAGGGGTGGTCTACTGAGCATGTCAGTTTTGCTTAGGGTCATTTGAGGGGTGGTCTAGTGAGCATGTCAGTTTAGCTTAGAGTCATTTGAGGGGTGGTCTTGTGAGCATGTCAGTTTTGCTTAGGGTCATTTGAGGGATGGTCTAGTGAGCATGTCAGTTTTGCTTAGGGTCATTTGAGGGGTGGTCTCATGAGCAAGTCAGTTTTGCTGTCAGGACTGTAGGATACACCTGCTGCAACTGTGGACAGTGCTGAGTCCACAGCTGAGGGAGTCTGACTCCGTGAAAGGGACAAAGGAGACACTCCAGGCCCACCTGAGCTCCGCTCCTCCCTGCAGTGTGAGAACCGGGTTCAGGACGTGCCTCGGCCCCACTTGGCCAGGCTGCGTGCTGGAACACCAGCACCAGGTTAATTGCTCCATAATGGACCGTGTGTTGATGTCTGGGAACAATTGGCACCTCGGCAACTGTTCTCTGTCCGCAGGTTGAGATTTGATTACTTTTTTATCACTAAATTAAATTTCTTTCCCTGCTTGTCCTGTTACACTAAATCTCTTTAAATCTTAATAGACTGTGGCTTCTCCCAGCAGCTCAGGCCACTGATAACCAGGCCTGGGACTCACTGGCCCCAGGGCCTGCGGCGCAGCTGGGCTCGGCAGGTCTGGAGAGGGCAGGAGGAGGCAGATGCAACTGGGTGGAGGGGCTTCTCAGGCCCGAGGCCCAGGAAGGAGGACCCTGCCATCTGCAGAAGCAGTCTGGGCTGCTGCCTCTCCTCCCAGGCCCCCCAAGTGCTGCTCTGCCTCCCGCCTGTCTGCCCAGCCACCTCCCGGCCCTCTGCACTCAGGCCACCTTGGGAGGCCCTCTGCCTGCAGAAGTCCAGTCCCAAGTCCAGCAGGGCACAGGGCGCTCGGGGCAGGTGGGAGGGCCCAGGTGTCAGATCAGAGGGGAGGAGCGTCGCTGGTGGGGGCGCCGGCTGGGCTGCAGTGGGATGTCTGGGTGCCATCTCGGCCTCTTCCACTCCAGACTCTGAAACAAGCTCAGAACTACACAAAGCATGGCCAGTGTGTGTGGCAGGAAGGGACCAAGGCTCTGCCTGCACCTGAACCCCAGGACGGTCAGCACCGCAGGTGTCGCTGGGCCCTCACGGGCTGTGGCGCTGCACAGCTCTGCAGAGGCAGGCGTCCCAGGTCTCCATGGTGCCCACGGGGCAGGCGGATCTGGCCCCAGTAGGCACCCTCCCTCGGGGAACCAGGCTGCCAGCACATCGCCACCCAGCCCCGGCACCAGCAGCGATCTCCAGCCCAGAGATGACACAGGCTGTGTCCACTCAACCCATCACCAGAGCTGACCTCAGGGCCCACCCAACAGCAAGGACCAGAGATGCCCAGGGGGCGAGAGCCAGAGCATCGGGGGGCAGCAGACGGCCACTGTGCAGAACGCAGAGCACAGAGGCTTCGAAGGCAGGGAGGGAACACCAGCAGGACGCAGGAGGCATTGCAGGGATGGCCGCCTGGCCCCGTGCCAGGTGACCAACAGGACAGGAGACGTGGAAGTACTTTGGGGATGGCAGGAGGAGCCAGCCCCACAAGCTGATCGCCATGTCCATGTCCATGGGCGGACTCTTCCCCAGGATGTCATGGGCCTCCAGCAGCAGAAGCCAGCGGTGGGGTCGGCCCAGAGCATCCCAGGGTGCTGTCCTGGGTCAGGCCAGGCGACCTCCGCCACAGGCCGGGGCTGTGGGGAGTTTGCAGGGAGCATGGGGGCAGACGCTGGCCCCTCTGCCAGGAGGCAGCCCCCAGGGCTGGGGCTCAGGCCAGGGACGCTGCCCCTCCAGGGACCCGTGGGCCTCAGGGAGGGCCGTGTCTGGAGGAGAGTGACCTCCCTGCTCTCAGAGAGAAGAAAGCGAGTGATGAAACAATTTGCATTTCAGCAGCTCTCGGGTCTGTGGGCGAGGCCTGGGCGTCCCTGGCACAGCTGGCACATGTCCGGGGCCTCTCCCCACGTCCAGCTGCGGGTCTCAGCCGGCCACGCGATGTTGCCTGTGGTGCTCAGCATCTAACTGTGGCCGCACGTGGTTCTGTCCTTTGGTGGAATAAAGCGGAAGGCCCACCCTCAGCTGACCATGTGGTGAGATGACCCCAGTGGCTCAGACCTCACGTGGGGCCTGTCCTGCGAGTCCGTCCCTTTCCCTGTCCCTCCTGTCCTGCGAGTCTGTCCTTTTCCTGTCCCTGTGAAGACACTCATCCTTGTGCTCAGTGTCCACTGGGATCGCCCAGCTCAGTCTCACCTCGAGATCTGCAAATCGTCTACATATTCAAAGGCCCCGTGTCCACAGGCCTCCCCATGCCTGAGTGAGGTTCATGCACATCTTCAGGGGCACCACGTGGTCCTCGTCCACCATGGCCTTCCCCAGCTGCATTGAGTCAAGGAGCCCACAGAGGAGTAGAGGCTCAGGGCCACTGCACAAGACACTGGAGGGCAGGAATCCAGGCTGCAGGGGTTACCAGACGGAGACCAGGAGGGGCCTGTCTCTAGCCCCACCCTAGGGCCCCTGGCTCAGACCTGGGATCAGGGAGATGAAGGTGGGTCCACAGGGCCGGGCTCAGGCACTGGCCAGTCTAGAACAACCAGGGCTGTTCCCTGGACACCACAGAGCTCAGGCAGGCTGGGAGGCCCATGGGGCAGCACAGCCTAGAAACCCCAGAACATTCCATAGAGATCCAAGGAGGTCCTGGCCTTCACAGCAGGGCTGTTGACTCTTCTGCTGTCCACTGTGGACCCACCTGAAGGACTTAAAGCAAGCCCAGAGGGGATGCTCTAGGTCAGCAAGCCCAGCACCGCCTGAGACAAGCAGCGCAGCCCAGGCAGGTCCCACGCCATGGCGCTGAGTCCCAGACTTACCGCACAACACGAAGGCCCAGGGGCCAGGCCCAGGCACCCATCCCACCACCGTGGCAACCACAGGTGCCCACGGACTGGACCTCTGGGCACGGGGTGCCGCCTGGGCTGTGACTCACACAGCCTGAGCAGCAGTGGACTTCAGGGCCCACAGCAATGTGAGGAGGCTCTGGCCTGGGTCCCCAGCTGCGGAAGTCCAGCTAAGCAGCAGGAAGGCCACCCTGACCCTCCACAGGGGAGAGAGCCCGTCTGAGCTCAGACCACCCAGCTTCGCCTCAGTATCGGGAGGCAGACCGTAGCTGTGGTGTCTAGCACGGGCCCAGGAGTGACCGCTGACTCTGGGCAGATGCTGGGTGATGGCAGCTACTGTGGCCAGGCCGCGGCCGGACACCCCACGTCCCCAGCTGGGGACAGCTGACAGAGAGACCCAGAGGACAGGAGGACTTGGGGGCAGAGCTGCCCTCCTACCTTGCAGGTAGAGCCATTTGCCAGGGCAGCACAGGACACACTGGCATTTATTTAGGCCCATGGCTGACTCAGGTGAGGGGGCAACGAGGGAGCCGTCCCAGGGTTTATCACTAACGTCCACTGTTGCTGTTGCATGTGACTCTACATGAGGGCAACAGCCTCTGGGAACAGCCACGCTGCCTTGGCCCCTGTCCCCTGCCCCTGGACCCTTCGGGGACACCCTTTCCACCTGACTGTTCAGGGTTTCGGTGGCAGGGAGGGGCCACCTGCTGAGGGTGAGCAGGAACTGAGGAGGACGCAGAGTTTTGAGGGCAGACATGGAAGGACACTGAGGGCACTGGGCACTTAGGCTGAGAGCTGAGGGCCAGCCGCCATGGTATGGGCAGATCAGCCTGCACACCTGGGGCCTTTGGTCACTCCTGGGCCCTGGGCAGGGCTCGCAGGACAGAGGGCTAGTCCTGGCTGGCCACTCCATGCAGGCTGGACGAGGGTGCCCTTCTCAGACCAGGCAGAGTGCCCTGCGGTGCCGCGGGCAGTGGGAGGACCTCAGCACCAGCGAGGACTGCAGGAGGCCACATCCAGGAGCCAGGTCCTGGAGACGGTCGCACCGGGATGGCGCAACTGGAGCGGAGCGCAGAGCCAGCCTCCTGCTCGGCTCACTGGCCTTTCTGCAGCTGCGTCCCTGAGCAGGAGTCCACCCATAGCAGGGCCACAGAGCCAGGCCAGCAGCGAGCGGGTCCTCCAGAGCAGCAGGCTCGCAGCTGTGCGGTCTTGTCTTTGGAGAGTCTGGATTTGCTGAGCACTTGGCTGAAGAACCCATGACGTCCATAAGATGTGTGGACTTCTCAGGGTCAGGTCCTGGCCGCCTGGACCTGACTCCACATGGAGCTGTTTACCAGGCCCCTAGTCTGAAGCTGTGGACAGGGGCTCCCGGACTCGTCCACGGTCTCTCCCCAGGCAGCACCAACCTGGTCACTTTGCAGACACATTTTGGGGTTGGGTCCTGCCACACTGGGTCTATGTGTCCTCACTGGACAGGGGGCTGCCCCATCCACACCACCCTCTCTAGTGGAAAGTGAGAGCTCCTGTAAGCAGCAAGGAGGCCTGGGTTTGCAATGGCTGATGGCCACCTCTGGAAGAGGAATTCACAACCAATGTACCCTAGGGCCATGTAGAGAACCCAGTGTGAGGGTCTCTGCCCACAGGGCACTGCTCAGCATCACTCACCCACCCACTAGTCACCTACCCTCCACCTGCCAACAACCCACCACCCACCACCCGCCCTCCACCCACCCTCCTCCCACCAACAACCCTCCACTCGCCCTCCACCCACCAACAACCCACCACCCACCACCCACCCTCTACCCACCCAGCCGCTGTGGCCAGCAGCCAGTGTGACGCGTCGTCCACCCTGGGGACAGCACCCTCCTGAACCCACCAGCTCTCTCCCGGGGCTTCCCCTGGGCAGGGTGGCAAGGAAAACAGAAGCGAGCAGAAGCGTGAGGCCTGCCCAGGGGAGGGGCTCAGAAGCCAAGCAGAGTCTGGGGGCCACGGCTGGGGCCTGGGCTGGGCCCAAAGCCAGAGGAGCGCGTGTCTGGCCAGGGGCCAGGGTGGCCTGCTGCGGCCTCATGGTGGGCAGCAGGGCTGCAGGCCCCAGCCCCAGAGCTCACGCCGAACACAGCCGGCTCTGCATTGGGCGCCATTACAGGAGATTTGCTCGTGTGTTTCTCTCTTGCCCGGCGATCAGTGAAACATAATCGACTTTAAAGAAGATCCTGCTCTGCTCTGCGCACTGGGGATGCTTTGCGAGCACAGGCAGCACCGGGCCACCTCTGCCCAGGAGCAGGAGAGACAAGGGAGGCCCGCGGCCCAGGAGGAAAGAAGCCTGTCCTTCCAGGGCAGCTCTCCAGCCAGAGGCCAGGGTCACAGGACTCCGCAGAGCCTCTGACAAACTCGAAGGTGAGACTGGCAGGATTGGCTGGTGGACTCCGGGGCGGGAGGGAGGTCCTAGAGGACGTGGGGCTGAAGGAGGTGGCCCTGGGCAGCTGCACAGGCTGTCAGGGGCAGGGACCTCAGGCAGCAGGCAGGAGCTGGCAGGGCTGGGCGGCACCCGGCGGGACCCACCGCCTCAGGGAAGGGCCCCGTGGAGACCCACCGCTCGGCATCTCCTCCTTCCTGGCTCAGAAGACATGACTGCTCAAGGCCTTAAAAATGTTTTTGACCAAAAAGTGAAACTTCTTGTCCCCAAAATACAACAGAGAAACTGAAATTGGAATTGATCGGCATGGACGCCAGTGAGCACCTGGCTGTGGTCAGCCTGGGATGCGGAGACGTCCCCGAGGGGAGCCATGGATCTGGGCCTGTATGACATGGTCCCTTTGGCCACCCACCCAGGCATCTATCCACAGCTGCTGGGGACCTGGGACAAGGACAGCACTGGACAGCCCTGGCAGAAGCACTGCTGCCCCAGCAGAGCTGACCACCTGGTGTGGGGCCTCGGTGACGGGGCTCAGCTCCTGGGATCCCCAGGGTCCCTGCAAACACTTGGCACCACCTCTGGGTCCAGCAGCAAGACCAGGGACGGTGCTGGCTCTCCTGCAGGATCCACTGCCCCACACCAGGCTCCCAGGGCTGAGGCCGAGTCTTCAGGCTGACCACAGCAGCCTCACATGTGAGAGGCCCCGGCACCCTCTGACCCTAAGAGGAGTGGACATCGCCTGGAGGAACCTGTAGCCGCAGAGGGGAGGCCATGGCCCAGGTGTGGTCAGCAGGCTGGGCCCTCGCTCTGGGCAGAGCCTGAGCTGTTTCCACCTCTGCTGCACGCTGCCTTGTCCTCCCTGTGCCCCCAGCCAGGGCCAAGCAGAGCAGCTTCCTCAGGACAGGAGCCAAGCAAGGCAGGGAAAGCGGGGGACCTGCCCATCCTTGGCCAGGACAGGAGCCAGGCAAGGCAGGGAAAGTGGGGGACCTGCCCATCCTCAGCCAGGACGGGAGCCAGGTAAGGCAGGGAAAGCGGGGACCTGTCCATCCTTGTTTGCTGGGGAAAGAATGGTGGAAAGTTTGGAGAAGCAAGCTGGAAAAACTTTGGAATGTTGTAAGTGGAGCTTAAGGTGATTCTGGTGGAACTCGGAAGACCAGAACGCGGATAGGACTGTGGACAGTGGGGACAGGCTCATGAGGTTTCAGGGGAGAAGGACCCTCTTAGAAACGGGACTAGCCACCATTTGTGTTGTGTTCTGGCTAAGAAGTTGTCTACATTTTGCCCATGTCCTGAGGCTTTGCGTGAAACTCACTTTAAACTAACTAAACTAGCAGAAGAAAGTTCAAGGCAGCACAGCATTCAGGAGGGGGTGTGGATATTGTTGGTGGCTTTTAGCCAAGTTTATCATGACAATCAGGAGCAGAAAGCAGAGCAGAAGGATTTGAAATCTTGCAGCTTGGCCAGAAAATTGTGAGTAAAACTGGAGCTAAGGAAGGTGTGGCTGTTAACAACATACGACCACTGAAGAGATGCTAAATACTTTGCACAGTGACACTAGAAAAGGCAGCTTGAGAGCATCTCAGGAGCTGGCAAGATCACATCATATCGGCTCAAGGGAGTAGAAGTGAAAATTCATTTGACAAAAGACCAGTGGGCACCCTGCTTGCACCAGGGGCCTAAAAAGTTGCTTCCCCAGCTCAGCTGCCCAGACACCCAGCCTGCTGCATCTGTGCTCCCTAGAGATTTGGCTACTGCTCAAGACTCTGGCAGACTGTGGTGTCAACCACCTGGTGCTGGTTCTATAGGATGGCAGGATGCTAGAATTAGGGGGTCGTGGAGGCTTCCACCAAGATTTCAAAGGAAGGCCTGGGAGGCCAGGCAAGGTACTACAGGGTTGGAGTCCCTGTGGACTGTGGGACTCACCAAAGGACTCTTTTGAGCCTTTCAAGGGCCTTCAAGTCAGCCTCCTGGGCATAGCCAGAGACAGGAGAGCCGAGAACGGCAGGAGGGAGCGGTCCACCTGCCCTGCCTGACCAGCCCTCTCTGCATAGTGGCATTCGCCCCTCAGGCTCCCTCTCCCCTCCACGCAGCCTCTCTGACCTGGGCTTTTCAGCGGAACTCCCCAAAGAGTTCAGCAAAGCCACTGGACAGTCACCAGGGCCGGAGGGGCACATGGGGTGCTGGGCCCACCTCTCATCTCAGAGCGAAGCAGCAGGCCGGCCAGAATCACGCATCACGTTCTTCATGACAACACCCTCAGGGCCCTCAGGGCGGTGAGGCTGGCCCTCGCCCCGGCGTCCCCAGCACACACTTGCTGTGTCCAGCAGTCAGCAGACACCGCCCCAGTGTGATGCGCCCACTTGTCTCTGCCCTCATGCACAGTTGGGCATCACTAGCAGTGCCTGGATGGAGGGAGATATCCGGGGACTCATCTCTGGAGCCAGTCCTGCCAACGCCCACCAGCTTCCACAAACAGTGTCCACCACCACGTCCCAGATCAGATGCTGTCTCCAGAGGAGCAGCTTCCTGCATCCATGGCTGGTGTCCCCCAGCCCACCTGAGCCTGCCATCCATGACTGATGTCCACCAGCCCACCTGAGCCTGGCACCCATGACTGGTGTCCGCCCAGCCCACCTGAGCCTGGTGTCCATGGCAGGAGTCCACCAGCCCACCTGATCCTGATGTCCATGAATGGTGTCCACCCAGCCTGTCCTGAGCCTGGTGTCCATGACCAGTGTCCACCCAGCCTGTTCACTTCTCCCAGGGTCCCAGGGTCTCTGGGTCTGGACTCAGTTGAGAAGACCCACTGTCCTCGCTAGGCTGGCTAGGCACACTGTTACAGGGCATGAGGGGAGTCCTGCATCAGCACTGTGACAAAATGCCTGAGTAAGCACGTTAAGAACAGGGAAGCTTCATTTTGATTCACAGTCTCCGTGGCTTCAGTCCATGGCAGCTGGAAGGCAGAGGGAGGGGCCCAGGCCCCCATCCCCTCCCAGGCTCACCCCAACCAGTCTTCCTCCCACTTCCACCTCCAGACGCCCACCTCCCTCACACCGCAAGCTGGCTGCCACGCCAGCTCTGCCAGGTCCCCATGGTAGCAGGAGCCGCGTGAAAGGCACAGTTGCTTTTCAAGCCCGGCTGCCCCCTGGGCAGCTCCCCGGCCACTGTGGCCTCAGGCCGAAGGGGTCCTTGATGGGCAGGGCAGAGGGCCAGAGGGCAGGAGGCAGTCCCCATGTCCCCCCACTACAAGGCCTGGGGGCGGGCAGGAAACGGATCTGGAGTAGCTGAAGCAGGAACTGGGTTGATGGTAGCTGCTGAGCATGTGAGAGAGGAAAGGAAGACACAGGTCTGGAGAGGCCAGTCAGCTGCGAGCAAGCCAGAGGCAGCAGTGGCCCTGGCACATTTTGAGGCTGCAGCAGAACCCACCCATGGGCTGCTGGCAGCTGCGGTGAGCCTCCGTGTTCCCAGGAGCTCCATCCCTGCTTCTGTCTCCCTGCGGCCATCTTGTCCTGTGCACGTGACTTTGTCCAGATTTCCCATTCTTATAGGGATGCCAGGCACACCGGATCAGGGCCACCCAACCTCAGGGTGGCCTCATCCTAATGACATCCTCAATGCCCTATTTCCAAATCAGGTCCTGGTGTTATGACTCCAGCCTGTGGGCTCCGGGGACAGAGCTGACCACAGTAGCCACTTGGGAGCCTGCAACCCTGGGAAGGTCCCCTGCACTCTGTGGGGGCTGCCTCCCTTGTCTGAATTGTGGACCAGTTCCACCCAAGGTCCTGAGGATTTCAGAACACTGTGAGCTGGTCCACATTGGCGGAACTCGGCATATCAGCACCGGTACTACCAATGGCATTAAGAACGTTTTATCCACCCCATCCAAGCCCCTCTCTGCTCCATGTCCTGCCCCAGAATCCCTTCCATGCCCACAGCCAGGCCCAGGAGGGCGTCTACTCCCCATGGTGCCCAGCAGCTGAAGCCCCTCCACATCTGCAGCTGCCTCCTCATCCAATGCAAGACTGCGAGGGGCTCAGAACGCCTGTGCTGTGGTGAAATTCCCAAGATTCCTCCTTAAACGCAGCAACAAAGCTCTCATTAATTCTCCATAGTGTAAATGTTCCCACAGGCTCCAATTACAGGCTTCTGTGGAACTAAGTTTTCCCAAACAAGCACCACTTAAATTTGAATATAAAACTCATTGCTCAGCAGGGCTGCTGGGATTCTCAAGAGCTAGGCCTGGACAAGAGAGCAGCCTGGGCCCTGCGTCCTCCTCCCATGAGCCCCTCCTTTCCCTGAGATACCCCTACCCTGGGGTCCCCTTCCCACTGGGTTCCTCAGCACCACCATTATCATCATCATCACCATCACCACCCTCGCCATCACCACCACCATCACCATCATCACCACCATCAACATCATCACCACCATCATCACCATTATCACCACCATCATCATCACCATCACCACCATCATCATCACCACCATCACCAAAATCACCACCATCATCACCACCATCATCACCAATCATCACCATCACCACCATCACCATTACCATTATCACCAATCATCACCATCATCACCATCACCATCATCACCACCACCACCATTACCATTATCACCAATCATCACCATCATCACCATCACCATCATCACCAATCATCACCACCACCACCATCACCATCATCACCATCATCACCACCATCACCAACATCACCATCATCACCACCACTACCAACACCTGCACCGTCATCATCACACATGCATAACAACCCACCCTCTCTCTCCAGTTTTATTTTGGGTCCTTTTGCCAAAACAGGAGCTTCTCAAAACCTGTAGGTGCTGCCATCAGTACAACTCCTGATCCATACAATAAGCAGGAGCAGAGAGTGTGGGTGGGTGTGTGGAGCAGGGTCAGAGGGCAGAGTGCCCCTCACACAGTCCCCTGCAGGAGGCAGTGCAGCTGGCTCAGCTCCCTGTCCACCGAGGAAGCCAGCATCCATTTTCTCCTCTTGTACCAAGGTTTCTGGAGGAGCCAGTACTCCAAGTCCACTGGTGGAGCTGAGACAACACTCAGCTCCAGGAAGAGTCCACAGCCCATCCCCCTGTTGGCACATCCCAAGCCCAGGGTGGGTTTCAGGGTCGCCCTCGGCCCACATCAGGGCAAGGCAACTTCTGCATAGACGTTTCTAGAAGGTGGCAAACCTGCTCTTCTTCCTTTGCATTTGCACGTCTGGTGGGATATGGTGAGGAGTTCTGGGTTGTTTTCACCAGCAATGGGGAGCCAGGCAGAGCGAAGCTCTGGGTGGGGATGCCAGCATCCTTGGTTCCACCTGACCCTCCACAGAAGCACAGGCTGATCCTGCCTTCTCTGAGTCGGGTCCCGTCATGCACCAGCGCCTCTGCTGCCCTCCTTCTTCCCGTGGTGACTTTCCTGGAAAGGTTCCAGCCAGTCTGGTTTCCGCAGGGCTCAGAGATCACCATGTCCACTCAGCTGCGAACTGATGAGCCGCCCACTTCTATGACATGGTGCACAGGCCATTGTCAGCTGAGTTGCCCATGGGATCCAGAGCAGTGGCCCCTCTTAGGCCTGGGCTGCCCCAACCCCCGTTCAACTGTGCTGGCACCTTGGCTGGGATTCTCAGGCCAAAGAGACCTATGCTCCTTACCTCCTGTGTCTCTGGAGTCTGTCCTTGGAGACTCTGAGCTGAGCCTGCTGTTCCTGGGGAGCAGGCCGGGATGAGCACTGGCTCTTGATCATTAGGGGTGGAACTTGGAGGCCAGTCCCCAGGCTCCCATTTCCAGGCCCTCTGCAAGGAGCTGTGGCTGACTGTCCTCCTGGCCACACGGAAGTTTGGAGATGGCCTCAATGTGCTCACAGACTCTTGGGCTGTCACCCAGCAGTGACGCAGCAGCAGGACCTTTAAGAGTTGGGCCTCACAGGGGGTGATGGGCACGGCCCAATGCTCTGAACTTTCCTTATGCAGTGTCCAGCTTCAGGTTCTGTGTGTGGAAATAGACAGTGCCCAAGGCACAGGGTCTCCCTGTCCCTGGGTGACTCTCCCAGTTCAGAAGCCCTGGTCCACACCCACTCCTCAAACAGAGGCAGGATCTCCATCTCTGACGTGCTCACAAAGCAGAAGGGGAGATGACCGGCAAGATGGGAGGTGTCCAGGCCAGCCCACCCTTGTACCTGAGACCCCCACTCAGCCTTCCTGCTCTTTGGTCCTGTTACTGCCCCATTAGGAGGTGCCTCCCCCAGGTGGCCTGCATCCCACTGCCTTTAGGTCTCCTAGTCACCAGATGTGTCCTTGGGGACAAGCAGGGACAGAGATGGCATTCAGCTGCAGAGAGGAGCTCATACTGGCCACATGCACGCTTCAAGCCTGGCTCTGTGTCTCCTGGAACATCGCCTGGACATTCTGGCTGTGTCCCTCTGACCCCAAGGCCAAGGCTGGGCCTCGCTCTGCAGCCCGGGGATCTGGTGGAGGGGCTTCTCCGCACCGGGCCTGTCTTCCACTCTACTCCACTGGGGGAGCAGGCGGAGCCTTGCTCACCTGACCCTTTCCTCTTCT
This sequence comes from Sciurus vulgaris, assembly GCF_902686455.1. Lineage (NCBI taxonomy): Eukaryota > Metazoa > Chordata > Mammalia > Rodentia > Sciuridae > Sciurus > Sciurus vulgaris. The sequence continues at coordinate 1,697,514 of NW_027632876.1, read as the reverse complement.
CGGAATTCCAAGGACATCCCGGCCTTTCCCCCAGTGCGAGCACCTCTCCAGCTGGCCAGGGCTGGGCACGGATGGCAGCAGGTCACCCCTCTGTCCCCAGGGCCCTCAGTGGGGCTCAGCAGGGCTTGGACCTGGTGGGTGGCCTGGTCTGCCAGCCCAGGCCACACGGAGCCGCATCCTGAGGAGAGGCAGGGCAGAGGCCACTGAACCGCCTCCCACAAGTGTTCCCAGCCATCCTCACACAAGGCTGTCACTGGTGTGCATAGGGCCAGAGGCTCCTGCAGGCCCTCGCCGCTCAGCCTGCCCCAGGACTCCTCTGGGCCTGGCAGGCCCAGGGCACGTCTGTGGTCAACGCCAGAACCAAAGCCCAACAGGCCACAGAGTCGCGAACAGGGGAGCCCTACATCCGGCATCCTGGTAGCCGGAGCCCCCACCCAGGGTCCCGCCCCGGCCCCATCACAGGACTCCGCCTGGCTCCCCACTCCCTGTGCCCAGCAGCAGGCTCTGGGCTGCTGGCAGGAGACAAGAAGCGGCCGTATGCTGCCTCCCGAGAAGCGGTTCCTCAAGCGCTCCAAGCACCCTCTTCCTGCCAACGTGCAAGCCCGGCTCCCCTCCTGCCAACGGGCAAGCCCAGCTCCCCTCTGCAGTGGCCCAGATGCCTGGTGGAAGGAGGAAGCAGAAACAGAATCAGCGAGGGATGGGCGCTGGTGCGGGATTCTCGCCACGAGGAGGAAGTGGTACCAGAGAGCACCTCCATCCTAGAAGGTCACCTGGAGGGGGCCATGTCTGCTGGATAAGCAGCAACTGTGACAGCCATCCTCAGCTGCGGTCAAGGGGCCAGGCTCTGAAGGTCTCTGCCCAGGGTCCCCCAGCCCAGCCAGGGCTGTCCCAGAGGGCCCACGTGGGCCATCGGCCCCTCAGGAGCTCTTGGTCTTAGCTCCCCTGGGGAAAGGCTGCTGGGTGAAGGTCAGGCCCAGCAGCTCTGTGCGGGCTGTAGGGAGCCTGGACACAGGAACGGCCCTGCCCAGGCTCCCTGCTGCCAGGCATTGTCCTGTGGTGGGTTCTGACCCCGGGCGTGGCAGGCACAATGGCTTCCCTCCCCAGCAGGACCACCAAAGTCCTCACACGGCTCCCTGGTGGCTCCCAGCCTCAGAGGAGAATGGACCCACAGGCCAGGCCAGGTGCCTGGGGTCCTGGTTACAGGCCATGTGCTGGCGGTGGACGGAGCTTCTTCAAGGCCCAAGCGGGCAGTCGTTGGCACTCACGGTGAGGTGGAGTGGCTGCTGCTGCGGGTGCTGCCGCGGCTCCCAGCCAGCCAAGGCTCCGTCAGGGCTGCCCTGCGGCAGGGGACAGAAAGCCCCCGAGGGGCCTGAGCGGCACCAAAGCATGCCCACTCCTGTAGCTCGGGAGCACAGGCTGGAAGTCCAGGCCTGGCCAGGCAGGGCCCTGGGCCACACCCAGGGAGCAGGGGATCCCCTGCTTGCTCTGCAGTGGGCTGGCCAGGCGCTCTTGCCAAGGCCAGGGACCTCAGGGATGGGCTCCAGCTCTGGTAGGCTCTGGTGGGGTCCGGGGTCTGGGGATAATGTCCAGGAAAGGCACTTGGACCCCTAGGCTCAGAGGCACCCCGTGTGGAGAAAGTGTCTGTCCAAGCTGAGGGGTGTCCACTGGAGTCCAGGAGGGCCCAGGGCCAGTGCACGTGGGAGGAGGGAGGAGGGCAGCTGCCTGGCCCTCATGCCCTGTCCTATGGAGCCTGCCCCCTCCTGCGTTGGGCACTTGGTCCCAGACTCCACAGGAGGGCCCAGGCTGGCCAGCAGAACCCTGGGTGCGGCTCTCTTTCCTCCCAATGGGGAGGATGAGGCTCTTGGGCTGACCCCAGGCTTCAGATGGGAGGAGGGAGGCAGGCTGTCCTCTTCCGGTGTACTCAGCTCTGAGCTCCGGGCAGCTGGGCTGCTTGCTCTGCGGCTGGCTGCAGACCCTTCCTGCGAGACCCTGCCCATGCCAGTTAGTGCACATGGACTTCCTTACTTGCAACCAAAACAACCCCAGAAGCACAGGAGGGAAGGACTGAGGAAGCAGAATGAAGGGAGCGGGCGGTCCCCTGGGCTGGGCCTTTCTGCCTCGCTGTGACACACTTCTGGCCACTGGAGTCTCCGCAGTAGCTGAGCCCTGGAGCCCAACCCAGGTCGGCCACGGCATGACCAGGTGTGCTCAGGAAGAGGTGGGGCCAACTCCACCTCATGGGTCCCTGAAGTCTGGTCTCAGGGTTCTTCTCGGCCCACCACCCCTCCCACCCTCAAGTACTGTCCTTGATGTCCTTCATGTGGGCAGTGGACACCCTGCCGGTCTCACATGCATTCTCTGTCTTGTAGGAGGGTGACACATGCTTTAGGAAACACCGAGAGCTGGTCTCGGGCCTCGCTGTGGTGTGGGTGTGGTCTGCCTATGTCCCCAAAGGGCCCCGTGCAGCCGGGGGAGGTGGCGGCACCTCCAGGGCCTGGTGGTGGCCATCTGCTCACTGCTCTGCCCTTGGAATGGCCAGTGTGGCTCTTGGGCCCCTGTCTGATCTGGGAGCTGGGTGACCAGGCGTGAGTCTGGCCGAGCCCCCTCGCCTCCTGCCTAAACCCCATGGGAGCACCTCGGCACACAGGGCTCCTCCTGGGTCCTCTGCCAGGTCGTCAGGCCACCCAGGGGCCCTACCAAAGGCCAAGCAGGTGGGGCCCTGATCATGGACTCTGCTCCAGAACTGAGGGCGACAGGCCCCTTTTCCACCAGACCCCCAGCCTCAGGTTGTGTTGAGACAGCCTCCAACTTGGCTGGTGCCCAGGGTTCTGGCCGGGACGGTATGTCCAGACACGACCTCCAGGGTCCATGTGCCCTCTACAGACCTCCACTGTAGGTGCTCTGGAGCTACCTCTGCCTGGGTGCAGCCGCCAAATGCCCGGGACACCAGGCTCCCTCCTCTGGTCTAGCTGGGGCTCTCAGGAGTGGATTGTGCTGGAATTTGGGTCCAGGTCCCACCCACAGGGCGTCCAGTGGTAGGGTGGAATCTGAGAACAAGGTCTGTCCCCCATGGCCCTGCAGCTAGTGGCCCCCTCCTCTACCCACAGGTGACCCTGCCCTGGCGGAAGTTGCCCCCAGAGGAGGACGTCCTCACCCAGCCTCATCTCTGTGGCAAGAGCCCTCTGCCCAGGCAGGGAACCTTCCTGGGACCCATTTCACCTTCAGAAGGAGAGGGAGGCAGGTGGCCTGGCAGGCACCCCTGGGCAAGGCTTGCCTCTCTCTGCACTGCCTGGATGGTGTCTGGAGCATGGACAGCAGACAAGGGCAGGGACATCCCCACCCTGCCTGAGCCACCACCCAGGCTGTTCCGTGGCAGGGGCATTCCTGCTTCCCAGGAGCCCGTGCTGCACTCAGCCCCGCCATCTGCTGCTGCCAATTGGGATGGCGCCAGGGTGTTTACTCTCAGACACTCTGCAGGTGTGAGGTCTGAGATGCAGCCCTGTGGGGAGCCGCACTTCCTCTCTTGTGTTCCTGAGGCACAGAATAGCTTGCAGAACAGTCCTTTGAAAAGAAACCAGAAAGGGGAAGAGACTCCAAGCCTTTCCCTGCTCAGGTGGGAAGCCTGCACTCGGAGGAATGGGAAGTGCTGTGCCAGGTCTGCTGCCAGGCTGCATGGCACAGGCAGCACGCGAGGGCCACACCCAGGGCCCCCCGGGTGGAGCTGGCAGGAGCCCCGCCCCCGGCCTCTGAGCTCCAGTGTGCAGGTCTCTCTGCCCGGCCATCTCCAGGGAGGGAGGACCAGTTCTGCACAGCGCCTCTCTCAGGCCCCAACTCTCCCTAGGGTTGCTTGGGGTCTGCATTGACCTGCCAGGTTGTCCTCAGCCTCTGCAGTGACTGTGACTTCTGCCTTTGGAAGGTCCCAGAGCACCTGGCAATCAGGTTCTTCAAGCAAATGGCCAATCGCCTCCCCACAACTCGAGGTCTCCGTGGCCCCTGGGCTGCACAGGACCCTTCCGTCTGGAGGCTCGGCTGGACTGTCCTCTGGGGCATCTGAGGGAATCCAGAGCTCCCCAGAATCATCCCCCACACCCCACCACTGTGGGTGGGCCTGGTCTCAGGGCCCCACGCTGCCCAGCAGGCCCCGGAAAAGGCTCTGTTCCTTCAGGACTCTCAGTGTGCTGGCCCCTACTGGCCCAGAGCCCACACCACTCAGAGTAAGACCCCAGCCTGCCGTTGACCCCAAGACCCCCGGGCCCAGCCTGCCAGCCAAACGCCTCGCTGTGCTTATTCTCAGAGAGAGACTGGCAGGACGCAAGCCCCAGGCAGCATCTCAGCTCCCCGTTCAGGGGTTTGAAATGGCGCCCGAGGCCCACTCTGCTGGTGGACGAGACACTGAACGAAGAAAGGGGCTGGTTCATGTAGGTTATTTGAGTGTGGTCTCGTGAGCAAGTCAGTTTTGCTTAGGGTTATTTGAGGGGTGGTCTAGTGAGCAAGTCAGTTTTGCTTAGGGTTATTTGAGGGGTGGTCTAGTGAGCAAGTCAGTTTTGCTTCGGGTCATTTGAGGGGAGGTCTTGTGAGCATGTCAATTTTGCTTAGGGTTATTTGAGGGATGGTCTAGTGAGAAAGTCAGTTTTGCTTACGGTCATTTGAGGGGTGGTCTCGTAAGCAAGTCAGTTTTGCTGTCAGGACTGCGGGCCTTTTGGTAAAGGTCTGTGGTAAGGGGCTGCCTAGGGTCTCCTTTGGAGGAGACAAGGCCTCCTGAAGACACTCCTCTGAGGTGAGGAAACAGCTCCCTGCCTGCGGCTGGCAGCTGGAAAACCCTGGTCTGGGGGCTGAAAGCCATCAACACGTGGCTTCATTTCCACACTCTCCTGTTCTTCAGGCCTCGTTATCTTGGGAATTTCTGACTCTCCATATCCATCAGTGCTGACCACCCTGGTCCTCCCGGGCTCTGCTGGTGGCCTCCTCTGCCTCCTCAGGCCTCGTCCCTGCCTGGCCCCTGCTAGCACTCTCCCCTCTCAGTCCAGCCACTCAGGCTACTTCTGGGTGTTCCTCCCACAAGGGCAGCACCCACGGTCTGCCGTCCCTCCCCAGCCCATCTTTCTCCCACAGTGCTCACCAAATCTCACGGCCACAGAAGCGGGAGTGGCTGACCAGTGCCTGTCCTCCTGATGGGTTGGAAGGCCCAGACGTGGGGTCCATGCTGCAACTCCAGGACGAGGAGCAGACACAGGTCCGCACAGCCTGGCCCTCCCAGGAGCTGAGGAACAGTGGCGAGAGTGCCAACTGCCCTCCTGGTCTCCCCCTCAGCCCAAGCTGTGCTGGACAGACAGCTGCCTGTACAGAGCCCAGGACCCTCTGGAGGTGCAGGGCCTGGTCTTCCTGGAGGCGCCTCCAGGCCTGAAGTCCTGCACGGGCATGAGAGGCCCTCAGCCATTTCCCTACCTCTGAGGTTTTCTATACTGTCCAGCCACCTTTCATGGCCATCGTCCAGCTGCTCTTAGGCATAAGGCTCGACTCAGCCAAGGGCTGGCTGCCCTGAAGGAGAGCCCATGTCCCCTCCTCAAGGACACTTTCTGTGCCCTGGTGCCAGGAAGGATGGAGGTGGAGGGATCCTCGGGCTTCCCCCGGCACTGCCCAGCAGGAGCTGCCTCCAGTCCATATGGTTAGCTGACACAGGGACCTGGCATGTCCACCAGGGAGGGCGGAGGGTTGCTGGCCTCCCCTGATGCTGGTGCTGGGAGGCGGAGGCCCTGGTCTCTGCCAGGTGCAGTAAGTCACGCTGTCCCCATCCAAGAGAAGAGGCTGTCCTTCACTGCTGCTCCTCCTGTGGTCACTCGGCCATGCCCCTGAGCTCACCTGCTGAGACAGACTGCTCCTCTGCCGCGCGGAAGGCAGTGTCCAGCATGGACAGCACCTGGCTTTCTCCTGGGGAGCCATCCTGCTCTGGTTCAGGAGCCAGTTCCTGACCCATCCAGGCAAGCTCAGCTCTAAGCCCAGGCCCAGGCCTCCCTCTGGCCACTCTGCAGGCTACCAGGCTCTTCCCAGGGCCCTTGGCTCTGCCCCTGGTGGTGCTCAGTAGCACCCTCCAAGGCTCAGTGCTCTGCAACATGGTGCCCACTTAGCTCACTCTGCACTCACTGTGCAGACAAAGCTCAGTGCTCTGCAACATGGTGCCCACTTAGCTCATTCTGCACTCTCTGTGCAGACACAGTTGGGCCACAGGAATCAGTCCTGACTTAGCTCAGGGCCCTGGCCACACAGCAACACTGCCATTACCTGGAGTGGCCAGTACTGCCTCCAGCTCTGCACCACTGTGCACTTGGGGCTGCCCGAGGACCCCAGAGCAGGCCAGGCCCTGAACTCACCTCTCGCTCTGTCCCCTCCTCCATGCACCTTGCAGTCTGGAACAATGGCCGTCCATGACCTGTCCCACAGGCCAGAGACCATACGAGGGTGAAGAACTCATCAGCTTGCTTCTTGCCAAGTCCATCCCCAGGCACAGACACAATGGAAGCCCAGTGACCCCAGCTGACTGACTGATGTACAACCAGCCTGCCTGGAACAGTTGGGTAAGGGGTGAGCGGCTCTCCACCCTGGACCCCACTACCATCCCCATCACCGTCCCTGCACCCTCCGCCCTCTCTTGACCCCTCCCAGCCTTGTGATGGTTATCCTGCTGCCCTGTGGGAGGGACCGACTCTTTGACTCTGCTCCTTCCTTTATCTCTGAACCTCTGCACGTGGGGAGAGGCTGCACCCGTCCAGAGCAGCGGCAAGCCCTCCTGGCACATGGGCGCACCCCAGGCAGTCCCCCCAGCACCAAGAGAGGTGGACAGATAACGTGAGCTCAGAGACACGTGGATGCTGATCACTCACTGCAGCAGCTCAGAGCAGCCCCCAGGTACCCCGGATTACCACGGCCAACCTGAGGCTAGCACAGACTGCCTAAGGGAGAGACTGGTGAGCTGGCACACACAGAGCCTCCTGTCAGTGTCCCCAACACTGACTGTGGGACGCTGGGCAGCAGGCTCCCAGCAGTGACGGGCAGCCCTGGGGAAGCAGAGGCCAGGTGGAGCATGGGGGCTCAGGTCACTAGGACCATCACAGACTCCAGGAGACAGAGCCCGGCATACAGGGGCACAGGTCAGCTGTGGGGAGTGAGAACCACCCCACCAGGGCTGAGCTTGGGCAGCCAGCTCAGGCCCCACCCCTGGGCATGGAACCAGACTTGCCCTTCCCACATCCCTGGGGCTTCGACTTGCCAGGGAGAGTCAGGGGTGCCGCTTGGCCTTGTCTGGTGGCAGAGGGGGTCAGCAAGAGAACATCCTCAGTCTCCTCATGGCTCCAGGACGATGCTGTAGCCCCAGCCATCAGGCCTGACCTCAGGAAGACCAGGGAGATGGGGCAGGAGGACCCCCGTGCCAGATCAGCCATGGAGCCCGGATGCAGGGGTGGCGAGTAGGAGGCTCGGGTCTACCAGGCACACTGCTGCGCTGGACAGGTACGGCACTCTCAGGGACAGGAAGATGAGGTACATGTGGCAGACGCCCAGCACCATCGGCCCCTCCAGGACAGAGGGCACACCCAGCTCCCGGGCAGCCCACACCACAGGAGACATCTCCAGCCCTGCTTCCTTCCTGCAGAAGACCAAGAAGTAGGTCTGTCACAGAGAGGAGGCTAGCCCACCACAGAGGAGGCTAGCCTACCACAGAGAGGAGGCTAACCCACACAGCCAGGCTGATGTCACCCCACCACACCCAGGCACAGGGTCTCATGAGTTTTCATGGTAAAACAAACTTAATAATATTAACTCAATAAAAATAAGAATCCAGGCAATGACAAACTAACAGCATATGCAGGGAGAGGGCGCAGAGCCAAGAAACCTAACCGAGCCGTGGGGCTCCCTAGGGACCCAGGAGCATCCTCAGGTGCAGAAAGACCCCTGTTCAGAGTTCCAATGCTGCCTCCACACACAGGGCAGCTTGTGCTGCCACAGAAGCCCACGTGCCCGGGAGCGCCAGGCCAGGCACTGCCCGCTCGGCCTCACCGTGATGGCCTCGTCCAGGACAGTGCTCGGGGCCATAGCATGGGGTGGAATACCCAGAAGGGTGCAATTGGGCACCTGCGCCCAGGACCAGCAGAGCAGGACCTTCATCTGCAGCTGGGCACTCGGCCTCGCCCCCAGACTGGGCTGGCCAGCTGGACCCGCTCCTTCCAGAGGGTCAGGAAGGGTTGGTGGCTCCTGGGACCAGGCTGGCTCTTCCCAGAATGGGGAGTCCCTGTGGAGAGCAGACCAGTGGGCTGTGGACAGGGGTGGGACAGGCTGCCAGAGACCCTGGGAGCTGTGCCCACCATCCAGCAAACTCCCAGCCCATCACACGGCCCTAGCCAGCTGGTCAGGGCCTCCTCAGCTTGGCCCACCCACAGACTCTGCCGGATCTGGAACATTGTGGGTCCACTGGGCTCCCACCAGGAGGAGAACATCATCCCCCAAACCCACGTCCCGTCTGGCACCCAGCACCTGTGCAGGCCTTCCTGGAAATGGGGCCTGCCCCTCCAGCATGGTCTGAAGGTGGGCTGCCCTGGACTTAGGGTGGATCCTGACTCGGACAGGCAACCTTACAGATAAGAGCGAGAAGCCAGAGATTCGAGGCTGGGAAGCAGAGAAGGAGACGTGGGTCTGGTGGGGCACCAGCAGCAGGAGGCCTGAGGAGGCTTGCAGGTGGCGACCCTCCTCCCCGCTGTCTGGAGAAGGTGCAATCCACATGGAGAAGCCAGGAAGTGAAGGCCCCAGCAGGCAAGTCCAAGTGGTGGCAGGATGAGGTCGGGCAGTCCAGGCAGGTCCTTGGGGCCCTGGGCAAGAGCCAGGGGCGGGAGGCTGTTGGGATTCTAAGAAAGGACGGCCAGATGCTGTGGTGATGTGGGCAGAGCAAGGCCCCGCTTGTCCCCACACCCTGCACCCCCTCCACCCCCAGCCACGGGCGCCCTCTGCAAGGGCCACACGGCTCCTGTGCAGGTGTGGATGCACCCAGAGCCCTGAGCACTCTGCACACCCTGCACATAGGATGCACCTGCCGCAGCTGTGAACAGTGCTGAGTCCACAGCTGAGGGTGTCTGACTCCATGAAAGGGACAAAGGAGATGCTCCGGGCCCACCTGAGTGCCACTCCTCCCTGCAGAGTGAGAAGGTTCAGGTCGTGCCTCTGTCCCGCTTGGCCAGGCCGAGTGATGGAACACCAGTACCAGGTTAATTGCTCCATAATGGACCATGTGTTGATGTCTGGGAACAATTGGCAACTCGGTGACTGTTCTCTGTCTGCAGGTTGAGATTTGATTACTTTTTTATCACTAAATTAAATTTCTTTCCCTGCTTGTCCTGTTACACTAAATCTCTTTAAATCTTTTTTTTTATTTATTTTTATTGTAAACAAATGGGATATATGTTGTTTCTGTTTGTACATGGAGTAACAGCATACATTTGCATATTCATAAATTTACATAGAGTAATGATGTTTGATTCATTCCATTATTTTTCCACCCCCCCACCCCTCCCACCTCTCTTTTCCCTCTATACAGTCCCTGCTTCCTCCATTCTTGTCCCACTCCCACCCCCCATTAAGTGCCATCATCCACTTATCAGTGAGAACATTCCTCTTTTGAATTTTTGAGATTGGCTTATCTCACTTAACATGATATTCTCCAATTTCATCCATTAGCACAAGTGCCATAATTTTATTATTCTTTATAGCTGAGTAATATTCCATTGTGTATATATATATATATATATATATATATATATATATATGCCACAGTTTCTTTATCCATACATCAATTGAAGGGCATCTAGGTTGGTTCCATAGTCTGGCTATTGTGAATGGAGCCGCTATGAACATTGATGTGGCTGTATCTCTGTAGTGTGCTGATTTTAAGTCCTTTGGGTATAGGCCGAGGAGTGGGATACTTGGGTCAAATGGTAGGTTCATTCCAAGTTTTCTAAGGAATCTCCACACTGCTTTCCAGAGTGGCTGCACTAATTTGCAGTCCCACCAGCAATGTATGAGCGTACCTTTTTCCCCAAATCCTCGCCAACACCTATTGTTGCTTGTGTTCTTGATAATGGCCATTCTAATTGGGGTGAGATGGAATCTTAGTGTAGTTTTGATTTGCATTTCTCTTATTACTAAAGATTTTGAACATTTTTTCATATATCTGTTGATTGGTTGTACATCTTCTTCTGTGAAGTGTCTGTTCATATCCTTAGCCTATTTGTTGATTGGGTTATTTGCATTCTTGGTGTAGAGTTTTTTGAGTTCTTTGTATATTCTGGAAATTAGTGTTCTATCTGAAGTATGAGTGCCAAAGATATTCTCCCATTCTGTAGGCTCTCTCTTCGTATTTCTGATAGTTTCCTTTGCTGAGAGAAAGCTATTTAGTTTGAATCTATCCCAGTTATTGATTCTTGCTTTTATTTCTTGTGCTATGGGAGTCCTGTTAAGGAAGTCTGATCCTAAGCCAACAAGGTGAAGATTTGGACCTACTTTTTCTTCTATGAGATGCAGCGTCTCTGGTCTGATTTCAAGGTCCTTGATCCATTGTGAGTTGAGTTTTGTGCAGGGTGAGAGATAGGGGTTTAGTTTCATTCTGTTGCATATGGATTTCCAGTTTTCCCAGCACCATTTGTTGAAGAGACTATCTTTTCTCCATTGCATATTTTTGGCCCCTTTGTCTAGTATGAGAAAATTGTATTTATTTGGGTTTGTGTCCGTGTCCTCTATTATGTACCATTGATCTACCTGTCTATTTTGGTGCCAGTATCATGCCGTTTTTGTTACTATTGCTTTGTAGTGTAGTTGAAGTTCTGGTATTGCGATACCCCCTGTTTCATTCTTCCTGCTAAGAATTGCTTTAGCTATTCTGGGTTTCTTATTCTTCCAGATGAATTTCATGATTGCTTGCTCTATTTCTGTGAGGAACGTCATTGGGATTTTAATTGCAATTGCATTGAATCTGTATAGCACTTTTTGTAGTATGGCCATTTTGACAATATTAATTCTGCCTATCCAAGAACATGGGAGATCTTTCCATCTTCTAAGGTCTTCCTTAATTTCTTTCTTCAGTGTTTTGTAGTTTTCATTGTAGAGATCTTTTACCTCTTTGGTTAGATTGATACCCAAGTATTTTATTTTTTTTGAGGCTATTACAAAAGTGAATTTGTTCTCCTCATTTCCCTTTAAGCTGTTTCATCACTTGCGTATAAAAATGCTGTAGATTTATGCATGTTGATTTTATAGCTGCTATTTTGCTGAATTTTTGATGAGGTTTTCTGGAGGAGGTTTTTGGATTCTCTAAATATAGAATCTTGTCATCCACAAATAGTGACAGCTTAAGTTCCTCTTTTCCTATTCGTATCCCTTTAATTTCTTTAGTCTGCCTAATTGCTCTGGCTAGAGTTTCGAGGACAATGTTGAATAGAAGTGGTGAAAGAGGACATCCCTGTGTTGATCCTGTTTTTAAAGGGAATGGTTTCAGTTTTTCTCCATTAAGAATGATGTTGGCCATGGGCTTAGTATAAATAGCCTTTACAATGTCCAGGTATGTTCCTACTATTCCTATTTCTTCTAGTGTTTTCAGCATGAAGGGGTGTTGTATATTGTCGAATGCTTTTGCTGCGTCAATTGAAATAACCATTTGATTCTTATCCTTAAGTCTATTGACATGATGGATTACGTTTATTGATTTACGGATGTTAAACCATCCTTGCATTCCAGGAATGAACCCCACTTGATCATTTTGCACAATTTTTTTAATATGTTCTTGGATACGGTTTTCCAATATTTTGTTAAGGATCTTAGCATCTATACTCATCAAGGACATTGGTCTAAAATTTTCTTTCCTTGAAGTGTCGTTTCCTGGTTTGGGTATGAGGGTGATATTAGCTTCATAGAATGAGTTCGGTAGGGTACCCTCCTTTTCTATTTCCTGGATATTTTGAGAAATATTGGAGTGAGTTCTTCTTTGAAGGTCTTGTAGAACTTGATTGAGAATTTATCTGGTCCTGGGCTTTTCGTGGATGGTAGATTTTTAATGGCTTCTTCTATTTCATTGCTTGATATTGGTCTATTTAAATTGTGTAAGTCCTCCTGGTACATTTTGGGAGGAGCATATGCTTCTAGAAATTTGTCAATGTCTTCGGTACTTTCTATTTTGTTGGAATACAGATTTTCAAATTAGCCTCTCATTATGTTCTGTATCTCAGTGGTGTCTGTTGTGATATTTCCTTTTGCATCATGTATTGTAGTAATTTGAGTTTTCTCTCTCCTTCTCTTTGTTAGTGTGGCTAAGGGTTTATCTATTTTGTTTACTTTCTCAAAGAACCAACTTTTTGTTATGTCAATTATTTGAATAGTTTCTTTTGTTTCAATTTCATTGATTTCAGCTCTGATTTTAATTATTTACTGTCTTCTACTACTTTTGCTGTTATTCTGTTCTTCTTTTTCTAGGGCTTTGAGCTGTAATGTTAGGTCATTTAGTTGTTGACTTTTCATTCTTTTCTGGAATGCACTCCATGCAATGAATTTTCCTCTTAGTACTGCTTTCATAGTGTCCCAGAGATTTTGATATGTTGTATCATCATTCTCATTGACCTCTAAGAATTTTTTAATCTCCTCCCTGATATTTTTTGTTATCCATGTTTCATTCAATAGCATATTATTTAGTTTCCAAGTGTTGGAGTAATTTCCTTTTTTTAATTTGTTATTGATTTCTAATCTCAGTCCATTATGATCTGATAGAACACAAGGCAGTATCTCTATTTTTTTGCATTTCCTAAGGGCTGCTTTGTGGCATAACATATGGTCTATTTTCAAGAAGGTTCCATGTGCTGCTGAGAAGAAAGTGTATCCGTTCATTGATGGATGGAATATTCTATATATGTCTATTAAGTCTAGGTTATTGATTGTGTTATTGAGTCCTAGGTTTCTTTGGTTGGATTTTGTTTGGAAGATCTATCTAGTGGTGACAGCGGTGCTTTAAAGTCGCCCAGAATATTTGTGCTGCTCTCTATGTGATTCTTGAAATTGAGAAGGATTTTTGATGTACAGGGATGCACCATTGTTTGGGGCATAAATATTTACTATCGTTATGTCTTCCTGATTTATGGTTCCCTTAAGCAGTAGGAAATGTCCTTCTTTATCCCTTCTGAATAACTTTGGATTGAAGTCCACTTTATCTGATATAAGGATGGAAACCCCCGCTTTTTTACTGAGTCCATGTGCGTGGTAGGTTTTTTCCCATCCTTTCACCTTTAGTCTGTGGATGTCTTTTTCTATGAGATGAGTCTCTTGCAGGCAGCATATTGTTGGGTCTTTCTTTTTAATCCATTCTGCCAGTCTATGTCTTTTGATTGATCAGTTTAGGCCATTAACGTTCAGGGATATTATTGAGAAATGATTTGTATTCCCAGCCATTTGGCTGATTTTTGGTTTTTAAGTTGGCTTGGTTTCTCCTTTGAGTGGTTTTTCTCTAAGGTAGTTCCTCCCTTTGCTGACCTACATTGTTGTTTTTCATTTCCTCCTCATGGAATATTTTGTTGAGAACATTCTGTAGTGCAGGCTTTCTATTTGTAAATTCTTTTAACTTTTGTTTATCATGGAAGGATTTTATTTCATCTTCAAATCTGAAGGTTAGTTTTGTTGGGTATAGGATTCTTGGTTGGCAACCAAGTTCTTTCAGAGTTTGAAATATGTTGGTCCAGGCCCTTCTAGCTTTTAGAGTCTGGGTTGAGAAGTCTGCTGCTATCCATATTGGTCTCTCCCTCTATATGTAATCTGATGCTTTCTCTCGTGGCCTTCAAAATCCTATGTTTATTTTGAATGTTAGGCATTTTCATTATAATGTGCCTTAGTGTGGATCTGTTGTGATTCTGTGCATTTGGTGTTCTGTAAGCCTCTTGTATTTGATTTTCCATTTCATTCTTCAGGTTTGGGAAATTTTCTGATATTATTTCATTGAATAGGTTGTTCATTACTTTGGTTTGTATCTTTGTTTCTTCCTCAATCCCAATAATTCTTAAATTTGGTCTTTTCATGATGTCCCATAGTTCTTGGAGATTCTGTTCATGATTTCTTACCATCTTCTCTGTTTGGGCGACTTTATTTTCAAGATTAAATATTTTGTCTTCATTGTCTGAGGTTCTGTCTTCCAAGTGGTCTAATCTGTTGGTGATGCTTTCCATTGAGTTTTTTATTTGGTTTATTGTCTCCTTCATTTCAAGGATTTCCTGTTTGGTTTTTTTTGAGAATCTCTATCTCTTTGTTGAAATGATCTTTTGCTTCCTGCAGGTGCTCTTTCAACTTATTGGTATTATCATTCATTGCCTACATTTGCTCTCTTATCTCATCCTTTGCTTCGCGAATCATCTTAATCATGTATAATCTGAAGTCCTTTTCTGATATTTCTTCTAACATACTGTCATTGGATTCTATTACTGTAGAATCTAGATTTATTTGGATCATTTTCTCCCTTGTTTTTTCATGTTGTTCATGTATCTTCCCCTCTTGCGCTGCAGATCTGGGGTATTGCAGATTTCTCCCTATAGGCTTATAGTGGCCCTATAATAGGTTTTCAAACCTTTTCTTTAAGGGGAGATCAATATTAGCAGTGCCCAAACCAGACACTATGCAATCCTAGACCAAGTAACCCCTATGAGGACAATACCATCATGTAAATAAGGGAGAAATGGACTCTGAGGGAACAGGGTAAACAGAAGGAAAAGAAAGCAAGAAACGTAAGAAATAAAAACTTAAATTTTTTTTAAAAAGGAGAAAAAAGAAAATCTACTGTATAATAGTCATATTATAATGAAACCTCCCAGTGTTCAGTAGCCCAATGTATGAGCGGTACCTGAGAATGAGCTTCAAGCCTCCAGCAGGTGTCACAGGATGGGATTTGCTCCACCCGAAGATCGGAGCTACGGCTTCCAGGATTATCCAAAATGGCTGCTCTGGCTTCCAAATGTGTTGCAAATGGGGAGCTGCAGCTCAGGGTGGACATGGTCAGCTGGAGGTCCTGGAGACAGGATGCAGTTGGTCCGGCAGGGGTCCTGGAGGTCCGGTATGTTTGGTGTGGTTGTGGGATCCTGGAGGCCGGGTGCAATCAGTCGGTCTGGGGTCCCGGTGATAGTGCGCAGTCAGTTGGTCTGGGGGTCCTGGCGGCAGGGAGCAGTCAGTTGATGTGAGTGCCCCAGAGGCAGGGAGTGATTGGTCAGGCTGAGAGATCTTGCAGGTACTGTGACAGTGAACTTCCAGGCAGCAGCAGGCAGCTGATTCTCCACTGGTGGTCTGCAGTCAGTCTGCTGGCAGCTGATTCATGTGGGATGAATTCAGACCACTATCCAAATATGCGGAAATGCACATTGACCAAGCTCAGTAAAGTCCATGGAGCACCTCTTTAAAAACCAAGTATGGAAACTAACTCTATACTTCCTCATCTTAAGTGAGCCAACATCCCAAATGAACAGAGACTTTCTTGGATCACATGTGGTCTCTAGGTCTCTAGGTCTCCAGGTCCTTCAGGGAGACTGCTGCCTCTTTCTAAGGCATGTAGTCTCACTTCAAGAAATCCTCTTGCTCCATCTAGCATTTTTCTCCTCCAACTCTTTCTTCCTGACAAGAACCTGGAACTCTGGGCTGGGAACCGACTCTGGTCGCCGCCATGGGAGCCGCGCCGGATGTTGGGGAACTGCCACCCGCGCTCACGCTGTGCCTCTCTCTCTCTCTTGCCCTCCCTCTCTCTCCCTCTGTGATTAAAAGAAGCTGCCATTTGAAAATTGGCTGGCTACTTCCAGCCTAGGGAGCAAATTGTCTTGAAGTGGGTTTTCTTTGTTCTGGAAAGTCGGTAGCTGTGCTGTGTGCTGTGCACTCGCCTGCCAGGCCTGTGGGCACTTGCTGGTTCTCAGCCCCAGCTCCAGTAGAATCGCCCAGCAGCTTTCCAAAAGCACAGGAGTCCTGCACCCCACCCCGGAGCCACAGTTCAGCCCTCAGGAGAGCCCTGGCTCCAGATGGTCTGCCAAGCACAGGGAGGACCCTGACTTGCCCCAGGTGGTCCGCCAAGCACAGGAGACGGGACCTTGGTGCCACAGAGGAGGAAGTGCCCACATACCCAGTGTGGGAGGAACAGCCCAGCAGAGACCAGCCCTTTCCAGACACTGTGGCCAGGGGCCTGTCTTGCCTCGGGGGCCCAGCAGGCTGAGGGCCAGGCCACGTCCCTCCTTCCAGGCTTCTGTGGGCAGCAGCTGAGCCTCACCCCAGGACACAGGCAGGAGAGACCCCAGCTCAGGCACTACAGGGTGTCCCTTCCAGGGATTGCCTGTGTCCCCAGGGACAGGGTGAAACCCTGCTATTTGGAAATGGGTCATTGCAGATGCAATTAAAGACAGGGTCATGCTGGAGTCGGGTGACCCTAAATCAGCGAACTGCACCCTTGTTACAGCAGACTTGGACTCAGCACACACAGGAGGTCGCTGGTGAAGATGGGGGACAGGTGAGGCCAAGGAGCCTCAAAGATTCCAGGTTCCCCAGGGTGGTCAGGGGGCATCTACCTCAGAGACTCCACCCTGGAGTCCAGCCTCCAGCCTTTGAGGCAGTGAGCGTTCCTGGCCTGTGTGGTCAGGGCAGCAGCCCATGCCATGGTGTGCCCAGTCAGCCAGGAGCCTGGAGGTGGCAGGCTCAGCTGGCTTCCCCCCAACCCACCTTTGCTTCTGCTGTGCTGGGGAAGAGTCACGATCTCCTTGCGGGGTGACTGCTGGCCATGCCCGCTGCTGTCCAGGCCCAGTCCGGGGTGGGGGCACCGGCTGCCTCCGCTCCTCTGACCTTGGTGTTGATGGAGCTCCTGGGGCAGAGCTGGGCAGGGGAGGGCCTGGAGGGGCCGCCCTCTGGGAGGCACTGGGCTTGCTCAGCGCTGGCCTCTGTCCAACACGTCCTGTCGGTCCTGTCCTCCTCTGTGTGTGGGCAGCACCTGCATGGAGGTTGCTGGTCTTGGGTCCAGCCTAGGCTGACCCAGGCAAGGATGTCTACCTTCAGGACTCTGGGAAAGTGGCAGTGGTGGCCTCTGTGGCTCCAGGCCCCCCATCCACTGTGTGCCCACTGTGCCAGGCTCTGGGTCACCACCCCAGATGGGCTCAGCCACCACCCTGCCAGCTGACCTGTGTGAGCAACACCTGGGACTGCCAACAGCCAGGCTTCCGGTGACGAGCTGTGCCCAGCAGGTGTTGGGAGCAGGTGCACCTGAGCAGCAACCTCCGGCCTCCTCTCCAGGTCAAGGCCCTCCTCCGCTGACCCCTGGCTGGCAACCTCCTCCTGAGGTTGCCTGGGTTTACTGTCACCACTGGGCTGTCTACAGAAATGTGCCTTTAGTTGCCCGGGTCCCTGTGTCCTCTTGCAGCTGGGAGTGACCTGGTCCAGGGCCTCTGGGCACCGTGCAGTTTACCTCTGCTGGTCAGGTGGGCCTTCTTCTCCCCTCCTCTCCGTCAAGGGTCTGTGGACCCACACTCTCCTGTCACCTGCTTGTAACTTTCCATCCTGGCCCCTCAGCTGCCCTCCTCATGCCCATCCTGTTACACTGCTGGCCTTTCTACTCCTACACCTGAGCCCTGGACACTGGCGAGTGGCTTGTGCAGCTGGCTTGGCCCCCTGGGCTGGGGCTGGGGCTTGGGCATGGACCCCTCTGGCTGAGGACCCTGACCCCAGGGAAAGGTGGCTCTGGTGCCCAGGTCTCAGGGGGCAGGCAGCTGGCCCCCCGTCTCTGCCTGGTCCCACCACAGTGTTCTCGCCTGCCTCAGGAAGCCCTTCTGTGCCGAGGCGATTCCACTAGAGGTCTTCTGGCTGTGAACCTCCAGTTCCCAGGGTAAAGGAGTTGCTGCCTGCCTTGGGCTCCAAATGAGTTGGAGGCACCACAGGCCTCCAGGAGCAGAGGGCTCAGGATGGGCAGTGAGGGTCTGGGTGAGGACCATGCCTTGGAGCCTGGCGGGTGCCAAGGGCGCCTCAGCCCATGGAGCCTGGCAGGGACTGGGGGACATCAGGTGTGGGTCACGCCAGCACCAGCAGTGCCTGCTCCCCTATGGTGGGGCCAGGTGCCGGCTCTCGGGGCCTCTGGTTCTGCAGATGGGCCTCAGTGAGTCCTGCCTGGCCCAGCCCAGGGACCCTGCCCTCATAGCTTCCAGGCTGGCCAGTCTGCTGCAGCAGCTCCGTCCAGGACAGGGGCAGGTATGATGACAGCATGGCTCCCTGGGGACGGCACTGAATGTGACTAGAGCAGATTTCCAAACTTGGCCTTCACGGTGGCTTGCTAGTGGACAGGTGGGGAAACCAGGGCACCGTCTGCATCCCCCCAGGCAGCTCCTGGATCTCATTTCAGTGTTGGGAGGTGGATCTGGAGTCTCCCGGCCCTGCGGGCTGCTCCAGACACGCCCTGTCCAGCTCCACACTGCTGGAAGGGCCCATCCACCCCAGGGCCAGCCTGGACGGGGAAGGGGCTTCACGGATGCCTGTCTCTGTAGCACACTGCTGTGTCGAGGCTGCTTCCAGGCGCGGGGTCTGTGGAGACCTTCAGCGGCCCTGCCTCAGAGGCTTTGCTGGGGAAGGTAGGGCCAGAAACGCCCCTGCCAGCCGAGGAGGATGGATTTCTGTGACAGGGATGGACTGTCCCCATGCGTGGGGAGCTCTGCTGGAGTCTAGGAAGCTGTGATCAGGACAGTAGCCGGGCCCTTGCAGACCCTGATGGGCGCCTGGCTGTGCTGGGCCTGGTCCTTGCTCTGCCCCAGACTGCATGCCCGCCCCTGGCCCACCCCTGGGGGGCTCATGGGCTGGCCTTGGCAGTCCTCTGCCCAGGACATTAACGGAAGGTCCCTGTTGTCTTCTGGGGCTCACCCCAGTGGCCCGGCTGGGGTCCCTCCAGGGCAGCCTGTCTGGGGTCCTCTCTCTATTCTGGGGCCCCTGACCTTTGTGACACCACCCTGGGCCTTCTCCATCTGGGTGCCCATGGCTGTTCTTCGGTGTGGTTCTCTGCTGGGGGTCCTGAGTGCTAGGGGTCCTACCAGGCTAGGGTGGAGGAGTCGGCCAGGGCAGGGTCCCACTGAGGGCTCGGGCCTCCTCCTCTGAGCTCATGCAGGTGGGTGGAGTTAGGTGCCTGCAGCTGCAGTGCTGAGCCCCGCTTTCTCTCAGGCCCTGTGCCCCGCCCAGCATGCGGGCCCCTCTCTACTGGGCTCACGTCCGAGAGGTCCACAGGAGATGGCAAGAGTGACTGTCACCTTGTCACATACAAATGGGCCTCTTTGGGGGTGCAAAGCCTCACTGTCCCCACCCTCAGGGCAGACAGGGCCTCAGCGGGAAGAGTGGGCCACTCTTGTGGGGCCCATTCTGCCACGTGCCCCTTGGACATCCTCGGGGTGGTGGGCATCGCTGTTCTTTGCGGTCGGGGCTTGGGCGTTCTCAGGACAAAGCACCCTTGGGCCCACGGGCCTGAGGCCTTCCTGTGCTCAGCTTCCTGTCCCAAGGATGGGCAGGTCCCCGCTTTCCCTGCCTTACCTGGCTCCCATCCTGGCCGAGGATGGGCAGGTCCCCCACTTTCCCTGCCTTGCCTGGCTCCTGTCCTGGCCGAGGATGGGCAGGTCCCCCGCTTTCCCTGCCTTGCTTGGCTCCTGTCCTGAGGAAGCTGCTCTGCTTGGCCCTGGCTGGGGGCACAGGGAGGACAAGGCAGCATGCAGCAGAGGTGGAACAGCTCAGGCTCTGCCCAGAGCGAGGGCCCAGCTGCTGACCACACCTGGGCCATGGCCTCCCTCTGTGGCTACAGGTTCCTCCAGGCGATGTCCACTCCTCTTAGGGTCAGAGGGTGCCGGGCCTCGCACATGTGAGGCTGCTGTGGTCAGCCTGAAGACTCGGCCTCAGCCCTGGGAGCCTGGTGTGGGGCAGTGGATCCTGCAGGAGAGCCAGCACCGTCCCTGGTCTTGGCTCTGCTGGACCCAGAGGTGGTGCCAAGTGTTTGCAGGGACCCTGGGGATCCCAGGAGCTGAGCCCGTCACCGAGGCCCCACACCAGGTGGTTCAGCTCTGCTGGGGCAGCAGTGCTTCTGCCAGGGCTGTCCAGTGCTGTCCTTGTCCCAGGTCCCAGCAGCTGTGGATAGACGCCTGGGTGGGTGGCCAAAGGGACCATGTCATACAGGCCCAGATCCATGGCTCCCCTTGGGACGTCTCCGCATCCCAGGCTGACCACAGCCAGGTGCTCACCTGGATCAATTCCAATTTCAGTTTCTCTGTTGTATTTTGGGGCAAGTTTTACTTTTGGTCAAAAACATTTTTAAGGCCTTGAGCAGTCATGTCTTCTGAGCCAGGAAGGAGGAGATGCCGAGCGGTGGGTCTCCACGGGGCCCTTCCCTGAGGCGGTGGGTCCCGCCGGGTCCCGCCCAGCCCTGCCAGCTCCTGCCCTGCTGCCTGAGGTCCCTGCCCCTGACAGCCTGTGCAGCTGCCCAGGGCCACCTCCTTCAGCCCCACGTCCTCTAGGACCTCCCTCCCGCCCCGGAGTCCACCAGCCAATCCTGCCAGTCTCACCTTCGAGTTTGTCAGAGGCTCTGCGGAGTCCTTTGACCCTGGCCTCTGGCTGGAGAGCTGCCCTGGAAGGACAGGCTTCTTTCTCTCCTGGGCCGCGGGCCTCCCTTGTCTCTCCTGCTCCTGGGCAGAGGTGGCCCGGTGCTGCCTGTGCTCGCAAAGCATCCCCAGTGCGCAGAGCAGAGCGGGATCTACTTAAAGTCGATTATGTTTCACTGATCGCCGGGGCAAGAGAGAAACACACGAGCAAATCTCCTGTATGGCGCCCAATGCAGAGCCAGTGTGGTTCGGCGCGAGCTCTGGGGCTCGGGGCCTGCAGCCCTGCTGCCCACCATGAGGCCGCAGCAGGCCACCCTGGCCCCTGGCCAGACACGCGCTCCTCTGGCTTTGGGCCCAGCCCAGGCCCCAGCCGTGGCCCCCAGACTCTGCTCGGCTTCTGAGCCCCTCCCCTGGGCAGGCCTCACGCTTCTGCTCGCTTCTGTTTTCCTTGCCACCCTGCCCAGGGGAAGCCCCGGGAGAGAGCTCGTGGGTTCAGGAGGGTGCTGTTCCCAGGGTGTACGACGCGTCACACGGGCTGCTGGCCACAGCGGCCGGGTGGGTAGAGGGCGGGTGGTGGGTTGTTGGTGGGAGGAGGGCGGGTGGAGGGCAGGTGGAGGGTTGTTGGTGGGAGGAGGGTGGGTGGAGGGCGGTGGTGGTGGGTGGTGGGTTGTTGGCAGGTGGAGGGTAGGTGACTAGTGGGTGGGTGAGTGATGCTGAGCAGTTGCCCTGTGGGCAGAGACCCTCACACTGGGGTCTCCACATGGCCCTAGGGTACATTGGTTGTGAATTCCTCTTCCAGAGGTGGCCGTCAGCCATTGCAACCCAGGCCTCCTTGCTGCTTACAGGAACTCTCACTTTCTACTAGAGAGGGTGGTGTGGATGGGGCAGCCCTCTGTCCAGTGAGGACACATAGACCCAGGGTGGCAGGACCCAACCCCAAAATGTGTCTGCAAAGTGACCAGGTTGGTGCTGCCTGGGGAGAGGACCGTGGACGAGCCCGGGAGCCCCTGTCCACAGCTTCAGACTAGGGGCCTGGTAAACAGCTCCATGTGGAGTCAGGTCCAGGCGGCTAGGACCTGAACCTGAGAAGTCCACACGTCTTATGGACGTCATGGGTTCTTCAGCCAAGTGCTCAGCAAATCCAGACTCTCCAAAGACAAGACCGCACAGCTGCGAGCCTGCTGCTCTGAGGACCCGCTCGCTGCTGGCCTGGCTCTGTGGCCCTGCTATGGGTGGACTCCTGCTCAGGGACGCAGCTGTAGAAAGGCCAATGAGCCGAGCAGGAGGCTGGCTCTGCGCTCCGCTCCAGCTGCGCCATCCCGGTGCACACGTCTCCAGGACCTGGCTCCTGGATGTGGCCTCCTGCAGTCCTCGCTGGTGCTGAGGTCCTCCCACTGCCCGCGGCACCGCAGGGCACTCTGCCTGGTCTGAGAAGGGCACCCTCGTCCAGCCTGCATGGAATGGTCAGCCAGGACTAGCCCTCTGTCCTGCGAGCCCTGCCAGGACCCAGGAGTGACCAAAGGCCCCAGGTGTGCAGGCTGATCTGCCCATACCATGGCGGCTGGCCCTCAGCTCTCAGCCTAAGTGCCCAGTGCCCTCAGTGTCCTTCCATGTCTGCCCTCAAAACTCTGCGTCCTCCTCAGTTCCTGCTCACCCTCAGCAGGTGGCCCCTCCCTGCCACCGAAACCCTGAACAGTCAGGTGGAAAGGGTGTCCCCGAAGGGTCCAGGGGCAGGGGACAGGGGCCAAGGCAGCGTGGCTGTTCCCAGAGGCTGTTGCCCTCATGTAGGGTCACATGCAACAGCAACAGTGGACGTTAGTGATAAACCCTGGGACGGCTCCCTCGTTGCCCCCTCACCTGAGTCAGCCATGGGCCTAAATAAATGCCAGTGTGTCCTGTGCTGCCCTGGCAAATGGCTCTACCTGCAAGGTAGGAGGGCAGCTCTGCCCCCAAGTCCTCCTGTCCTCTGGGTCTCTCTGTCAGCTATCCCCAGCTGGGGATGTGGGGTGTCCGGCCGCGGCCTGGCCACAGTAGCTGCCATCACCCAGTCTCTGCCCAGAGTCAGCGGTCACTCCTAGGCCCGTGCTAGACACCACAGCTACGGTCTGCCTCCCGACACTGAGGCAAAGCTGGGTGGTCTGAGCTCAGACGGGCTCTCTCGCCTGTGGAGGGTCAGGGTGGCCTTCCTGCTGCTTAGCTGGACTTCCGCAGCTGGGGTCCCAGGCCAGAGCCTCCTCACATTGCTGTGGGCCCTGAAGTCCACTGCTGCTCAGGCTGTGTGAGTCACAGCCCAGGCGGCACCCTGTGCCCAGAGGTCCAGTCCGTGGGCACCTGTGGTTGCCACGGTGGTGGGATGGGTGCCTGGGCCTGGCCCCTCGGCCTTCATGTTGTGCGGTAAGTCTGGGACTCAGCGCCATGGCGTGGGACCTGCCTGGGCTGCGCTGCTTGTCTCAGGCGGTGCCGGGCTTGCTGACCTAGAGCATCCCCTCTGGGCTTGCTTTAAGTCCTTCAGGTGGGTCCACAGTAGCCAGCAGCAGAGTCAACAGCCCTGCTGTGAAGGCCAGGACCTCCTTGGATCTCTACGAAATGTTCTGGGGTTTCTAGGCTGTGCTGCCCCATGGCCCCTCCCAGCCTGCCTGAGCTCTGTGGTGTCCAGGGAACAGCCCTGGTTGTTCTAGACTGGCCAGTGCCTGAGCCCAGCCCTGTGGACCCACCTTCATCTCCCTGATCCCAGGTCTGAGCCAGGGGCCCTAGGGTGGGGCTAGAGACAGGCCCTTCCTGGTCTCCGTCTGGTGACCCCTGCAGCCTGGATTCCTGCCCTCCAGTGTCTTGGGCAGTGGCCCTGAGCCTCTACTCCTCTGTGGGCTCCTTGACTCAATGCAGCTGGGGAAGGCCATGGTGGACGAGGACCACGTGGTGCCCCTGAAGATGTGCATGAACCTCACTCAGGCATGGGAGGCCTGTGGACACGGGGCCTTTGAATATGTAGTCGATTTGCAGATCTCAAGGTGAGACTGAGCTGGGCGATCCCAGTGGACACTGAGCGCAAGGATGAGTGTCTTCACAGGGACAGGAAAAGGACAGACTCACAGGACAGGAGGGACAGGGAAAGGGACGGACTCGCAGGACAGGCCCCAGGTGAGGTCTGAGCCACTGGGGTCATCTCACCACATGGTCAGCTGAGGGTGGGCCTTCCGCTTTATTCCACCAAAGGACAGAACCACGTGCAGCCACAGCTAGATGCTGAGCACCACAGGCAACATCGCGTGGCCGGCTGAGACCCGCAGCTGGACGTGGGGAGAGGCCCCGGACGTGTGCCAGCTGTGCCAGGGACGGCCAGGCCTCGCCCACAGACCCGAGAGCTGCTGAAATGCAAATTGTTTCATCACTCGCTTTCTTCTCTCTGAGAGCAGGGAGGTCACTCTCCTCCAGACACGGCCCTCCCTGAGGCCCACGGGTCCCTGGAGGGCAGCGTCCCTGGCCTGAGCCCCATCCCTGGGGGCTGCCTCCTGGCAGAGGGGCCGGCATCTGCCCCGAGGCTCCCTGCAAAACTCCCCACAGCCCTGGCCTGTGGCGGAGGTCACCTGGCCTGACCAGGACAGCACCCTGGGATGCTCTGGGCCGACCCCACTGCTGGCTTCTGCTGCTGGAGGCCCATGACATCCTGGGGAAGAGTCCGCTCATGGACATGGACACGGCGATCAGCGTGTGGGGCTGGCTCCTCCTGCCATCCCCAAAGTACTTCCACATCTCCTGTCCTGTTGGTCACCTGGCACGGGGCCAGGCGGCCATCCCTGCAATGCCTCCTGCGTCCTGCTGGTGTTCCCTCCCTGCCTTCGAAGCCTCTGTGCTCTGCGTTCTGCACAGTGGCCATCTGCTGCCCCCCAGTGCTCTGGCTCTCGCCCCCTGGGCATCTCTGGTCCTTGCTGTTGGGTGGCCCTGAGGTCAGCTCTGGTGATGGGTTGAGTGGACACAGCCTGTGTCATCTCTGGGCTGGAGATCGCTGCTGGTGCCGGGGCTGGGGTGGCGATGTGCTGGCAGCCTGGGTCCCCGAGGGAGGGTGCCTACTGGGGCCAGATCCGCCTGCCCCGTGGGCACCATGGAGACCTGGGCCGCCTGCCTCTGCAGAGCTGTGCAGCGCCACAGCCCGTGAGGGCCCAGCGACACCTGCGGTGCTGACCGTCCTGGGGTTCAGGTGCAGGCAGAGCCTTGGTCCCATCCTGCCACACACACTGGCCATGCTTTGTGTAGTTCTGAGCTTGTTTCAGAGTCTGGAGTGGAAGAGGCCGAGATGGCACCCAGACATCCCACTGCAGCCCAGCCGGCGCCCCCCACCAGCGACGCTCCTCCCCTCTGATCTGACACCTGGGCCCTCCCACCTGCCCCGAGCGCCCTGTGCCCTGCTGGACTTGGGGCTGGACTTCTGCAGGCAGAGGGCCTCCCAAGGTGGCCTGAGTGCAGAGGGCCGGGAGGTGGCTGGGCAGACAGGCGGGAGGCAGAGCGGCATTCGGGGGGCCTGGGAGGAGAGGCAGCAGCCCAGACTGCTTCTGCAGATGGCAGGGTCCTCCTTCCTGGGCCTCGGGCCTGAGAAGCCCCTCCGCCCAGTTGCATCTGCCTCCTCCTGCCCTCCCCAGACCTGCCAAGCCCAGCTGCGCCCCAGGCCCTGGGGCCAGTGAGTCCCAGGCCTGGTTATCAGTGGCCTGAGCTGCTGGGAGAAGCCACAGTCTATTAAGATTTAAAGAGATTTAGTGTAACAGGACAAGCAGGGAAAGAAATTTAATTTAGTGATAAAAAGTAATCAAATCTCAACCTGCGGACAGAGAACAGTTGCAGAGGTGCCAATTGTTCCCAGACATCAACACACGGTCCATTATGGAGCAATTAACCTGGTGCTGGTGTTCCAGCACGCAGCCTGGCCAAGTGGGGCCGAGGCACGTCCTGAACCCAGTTCTCACACTGCAAGGAGGAGCGGAGCTCAGGTGGGCCTGGAGTGTCTCCTTTGTCCCTTTCACGGAGTCAGACTCCCTCAGCTGTGGACTCAGCACTGTCCACAGTTGCAGCAGGTGCATCCTACAGTCCTGACAGCAAAACTGACTTGCTCATGAGACCACCCCTCAAATGACCGTAAGCAAAACTGACATGCTCACTAGACCACCCCTCAAATGACCCTAAGCAAAACTGACATGCTCACAAGACCACCCCTCAAATGACTCTAAGCTAAACTGACATGCTCACTAGACCACCCCTCAAATGACCCTAAGCAAAACTGACTTGCTCAGTAGACCACCCCTCAAATAACGCTAAGCAAAGCTGACTTGCTCACTAGATCACCCTCAAATAACCCTAAGCAAAAATGACTTGCTCACGAGACCACACTCAAATAACCTACATGAACCAGCCCCTTTCTTTGTTCAGTGGCTCGTCCACCAGCAGAGTGGGCCTCGGGCACCATTTCAAAGCCCTGAACGGGGAGCTGAGATGCTGCCTGGGGCTTGCGTCCTGCCGGTCTCTCTGTGAGAATAAGCACAGCGAGGCATTTGGCTAGCGGGCTGGGCCCGGGGGTCTTGGGGTCAACGGCAGGCTGGGGTCTTACTCTGAGTGGTGTGGGCTCTGGGCCTGCAGGGGCCAGCACACTGATTGCCATTGGTAGTACCGGTGCTGATATGCCGAGTTCCGCCAATGTGGACCAGCTCACAGTGTTCTGAAATCCTCAGGACCTTGGGTGGAACTGGTCCACAATTCAAACAAGGGAGGCAGCCCCCACAGAGTGCAGGGGACCTTCCCAGGGTTGCAGGCTCCCAAGTGGCTACTGTGGTCAGCTCTGTCCCCGGAGCCCACAGGCTGGAGTCCTAACACCAGGACCTGATTTGGAAATAGGGCATTGAGGATGTCATTAGGATGAGGCTACCCTGAGGTTGGGTGGCCCTGATCCGGTGTGCCTGGCATCCCTATAAGAATGGGAAATCTGGACAAAGTCACGCGCACAGGACAAGATGGCCACAGGGAGACAGAAGCAGGGATGGAGCTCCTGGGAACACGGAGGCTCACCGCAGCTGCCAGCAGCCCATGGGTGGGTTCTGCTGCAGCCTCAAAATGTGCCAGGGCCACCGCTGCCTCTGGCTCGCTCGCAGCTGACTGGCCTCTCCAGACCTGTGTCTTCCTTTCCTCTCTCACGTGCTCAGCAGCTACCATCAACCCAGTTCCTGCTTCCACTACTCCAGATCCGTTTCCTGCCTGCCCCCAGGCCTTGTAGTGGGGGGACATGGGGACTGCCTCCTGCCCTCTGGCCCTCTGCCCTGCCCATCATGGACCCCTTCGGCCTGAGGCCACAGTGGCCGGGGAGCTGCCCAGGGGGGCAGCCGGGCTTGAAAAGCAACTGTGACTTTCACGCAGCTCCTGCTACCATGGGGACCTGGCAGAGCTGGGGGTGTGGCAGCCAGCTTGCGGTGTGAGGGAGGTGGGCGTCTGGAGGTGGAAGTGGGAGGAAGACTGGTTGGGGTGAGCCTGGGAAGGGATGGGGGCCTGGGCCCCTCCCTCTGCCTTCCAGCTGCCATGGACTGAAGCCACGGAGACTGTGAATCAAAATGAAGCTTCCCTGTTCTTAACATGCTTACTCAGGCATTTTGTCACAGTGCTGATGCAGGACTCCCCTCATGCCCTGTAACAGTGTGCCTAGCCAGCCTAGCGAGGACAGTGGGTCTTCTCAACTGAGGCCAGACCCAGAGACCCTGGGAGAAGGTGAACAGGCTGGGTGGACACTGGTCATGGACACCAGGCTCAGGACAGGCTGGGTGGACACCATTCATGGACATCAGGATCAGGTGGGCTGGTGGACTCCTGCCATGGACACCAGGCTCAGGTGGGCTGGGCGGACACCAGTCATGGGTGCCAGGCTCAGGGTGGGCTGGTGGAAATCAGTCATGGATGGCAGGCTCAGGTGGGCTGGGGAACACCAGCCATGGATGCAGGAAGCTGCTCCTCTGGAGACAGCATCTGATCTGGGACGTGGTGGTGGACACTGTTTGTGGAAGCTGGTGGGCGTTGGCAGGACTGGCTCCAGAGATGAGTCCCCGGATATCTCCCTCCGTCCAGGCACTGCTAGTGATGCCCAACTGTGCATGAGGGGCAGAGACAAGTGGGCGCATCACACTGGGGCGGTGTCTGCTGACTGCTGGACACAGCAAGTGTGTGCTGGGGACGCCGGGGCGAGGGCCAGCCTCACCACCCTGAGGGCCCTGAGGGTGTTGTCATGAAGAACGTGATGCGTGATTCTGGCCAGCCTGCTGCTTCGCTCTGAGATGAGAGGTGGGCCCAGCACCCCATGTGCCCCTCCGGCCCTGGTGACTGCCCAGTGGCTTTGCTGAGCGACTCATCTTTGGGGAGTTCCGCTGAAAAGCCCGGGTCAGAGAGGCTGCGTGGAGGGGAGAGGGAGCCTGAGGGCGAATGCCACTATGCAGAGAGGGCTGGTCAGGCAGGGCAGGTGGACCGCTCCCTCCTGCCGTTCTCGGCTCTCCTGTCTCTGGCTATGCCCAGGAGGCTGACTTGAAGGCCCTTGAAAGGCTCAAAAGAGTCCTTTGGTGAGTCCCACAGTCCACAGGGACTCCAACCCTGTAGTACCTTGCCTAGCCTCCAAGGCCTTCCTTTGCAATCTTGGTGGAAGCCTCCACGACCCCCTAAATCTAGCATCCTGCCATCCTATAGAACCAGCAGCAGGTGGTTGACACCACAGTCTGCCAGCATCTTGAGCAGTAGCCAAATCTCTAGGGAGCACAGATGCAGCAGGCTGGGTGTCTGGGCAGCTGAGCTGGGGAAGCAACTTTTTAGGCCCCCGGTGCAAGCAGGGTGCCCACTGGTCTTTTGTCAAATGAATTTTCACATCTACTCTCTTGAGCCTGATATGGATGTGATCTTGCCAGCTCCTGAGATGCTCTCAAGCTGCCTTTTCTAGTGTCTCTGTGCAAAGTATTTAGCATCTCTTCAGTGGTCGTATGTTGTTAACAGCCACACCTTCCTTAGCTCCAGTTTTACTCACGATTTTCTGGCCAAGCTGCAAGATTTCAAATCCTTCTGCTCTGCTTTCTGCTCCTGATTGTCATGATAAACTTGGCTAAAAGCCACCAACAATATCCACACCCCCTCCTGAATGCTGTGCTGCTTTGAACTTTCTTCTGCTAGTTTAGTTAGTTTAAAGTGAGTTTCACGCAAAGCCTCAGGACATGGGCAAAATGTAGACAACTTCTTAGCCAGAACACAACACAAATGGTGGCTAGTCCCGTTTCTAAGAGGGTCCTTCTCCCCTGAAACCTCATGAGCTTGTCCCCACTGTCCACAGTCCTATCTGCGTTCTGGTCCTCCGAGTTCCACCAGAATCACCTTAAGCTCCACTTACAACATTCTAAAGTTTTTTCAGCTTTCTTCTCCAAACTTTCCACCATTCTTTCCCCAGAAACCAGGTCAAAGATTTCTGAACCACACGGTCAAGTTCGTCACAGCCTTGACCCCGCTCATGGTATCGATTTCTGTTTTAGTCGTCTTTTTCTCAACTTGACCAAAAGGCCAGACAAGAACAGTGTTTAGAGGGGAAAAGCTTGTTTGGGCCTCGTGGTTTCAGAAGTCTCAGTCCAGATTTCTGCCTGTGGGTCTAGGCCAAGTGCAGCAGAACGTCATGGGAAGGGTGAGGAAGAGGAGAGCAGCTCAGAATGAGACGATGAGGAAGCAGAGAGAAGCTCTGCTCTCCAGGGACAAGGTATAACGCCAAAGTCATGTACCCAACAGCCCTTCCTCCAGCCAGGCCCCACCTGCCTGCAGCCATCACCCACTTAATCCATTCAAGTGGATTAATGCACCAGAGAGATTAAGACTCTCATGACCCCATTGGTTCACCTCTAAACTTTCTTGCATTGCTTCACGCATGACATTTTGGGGGATACCTCATACCAAAACCATGATTGTAGGGCGGAACTTTTTAGCAAACAGTAGAGATTCAGCCCCAAATAACTTAACCAAAACAAGAAATGTTATATAGCCAGTAGCTGTGTAATGAGTCAAGGACTTCAGGCATAGTTGGATCCAGGAGGTCAGTCATCATTGTCATAACTCGTGTGTGTGTGGTGGGGGTTGATTCCTGTTATTCTTGGTGGTCTCCAGGATGTCCCTGAAGGACAGTGCTGAGCGGATCCTCCCAGTGGCAGAGATTTGGAAGCACCTGGGTGTGGCCTTCCTTGATTATATGCTGGCTTTTGGGCTGTGATCCAAGGGCCTGGCTGGGTGATCAGGGACTGGGAATGAGTATGACTGGAAACTTGGTGACATTCGGGGACTCTCGGAGTGGGTGAAGGACATGAGGTGTCTGTGCCCCCGGGATTGCTCTCCACAGGGGACTCGGCAGAGTGGGGCTTCAACAGTCGGGTTCATCTCAGACTCATAGCGAGTTCCTACGTGCTGGTCTCAGTTCCAGGTTTGCCTCATCCTGAGCCTCTGCTTCTCCCGCCACGATCCCAGCATGGACTGCCAGGACCTGGAGCCACTGTGGGCGGCTCACTCTGCCTTCCCGACCTTTGTCCGGCTCCAAGGCCTTGGGCAATGATGGTCAGGGGTCCTTGCCAGTCAGAGGGAAGAGGCTGGCCAACCACTGACCGACCCCAGGGCCTTGGTTCCTCCTGCTCGGCTGGTCTGGCTGGGCCAGCCACCTCCTCGGAGCAGATCCCGGAAGCTGGCCCCACTGGCCACCAGGGCTCCAGGGCCCAGTGAGGACGGGTCAGCAGGTTCTCAAGCTGCCGCCGGTTGGGAGCAGATGGAAGTGAGACTTGCTCTGGACCATCTCTCCCTGGAGGAGAAACCGTGGCACCTTCTCCACCCCAGTGCTCTGGGTCGGAGGCGGCTGTCCCCTGGCAGAGGGGTCTTCACGCCCTCTGCAGGCCAATCTGATGCCGCAAGGCCTCTGGCGCCCCAGCGTGCCAAGTGGACCACGGACTGGGGGTTCTCACGCTTCCCACCAGGACCTGCGTCATGTCCTCAGTTGGGAAGAGGCAAGAAGCCTGCCTGGTGGGTGTGCAGGAGAGCAGGCGTGGACGGGAAAAGAGCTGTGCGTGGGCCGTGGAGAGGCAATGGATGGACAGGACAGGGACACACACCCAGGCCAGAGTCGGGCACTTGGGATGGCTGGGGGTTAAGGGGCAGTCTGTGGACGCTAGCCTGCTGTGGGGGCAGAGGACTCAGTGTCACTCAGGGATGGCGGCACGGTGGCCTCGCCCACCTGCATGTGCCACGTCCCCAGGGGACCAGGCCTAAGCAGGAGGACAGAGATGGCCTGCTCTCCTCTTGGGTCGGGGGACTTGGGAGCAGCTGGGTGAGGGGCCCGCAAGACTGTGCCCCACACAGCGAGGTTCCTGGAGGTGGCTCCAGCGGTCACAGGATGGGATGAGTTTTGGTCTGTCCACGTGCCCAGATGTATGGCCAGGGGTGCTCCGGATGTAGCCAGAGGCATCTGGACAGATTTAACATCTGAGCCGGTGGCCTGGGGGCTCCTTGGCTTCTGTGTCTCTGCAGAACCCTGGCTGATTCCCCGCAGGACTGGGCAGGGCAGGATTCCTCACAGGGCAGGAAGGGGCGGGGCATGTCCACTCACCAGGTCCCAAGCCTGCCAACATCAGAGGCCCTCACAGCCTAGAGCAGTCACCTGCCAGGACAGGCTGGCCAGAGTCCATGGACACCGCTCCCCGCTCCTCCTTCACGGGACCAGGGCCACCCTGACCTCCTGCTCCTCCTTCACAGGGACCAGGGCCATCCTGACTTCTAGCTCCTCCTCCACAGGGACCAGGGCCACCCTGACCTGCTCCTTCACAGGCACCAGGGCCACCCTGACCTCCTCCTTCACAGGGACCAGGGCCTCCTGTGACTCCCTGATGTCCCTGGCGTCTGCACTCCGTGGTGCTGTGGGTCATACAGAGTCCTGCAGAGAGGCTGGGTTGCTCCTGGTGCCTGTGCTCCTAGTGCTGCACAGAGTGGCTGCTGTGCCATCTTGCTGGTGAGAGTCACCAAGTAGGAGTCCCTTGCTCAGCAACCGTGAGCAGGAAGACAATTTTTCTTGTTTCTAGCTGTGGTGATACAAGGGGGAGGTAAACAGGTCAGGACCCAGAAGCCAATGTAGGGTGACTGGGAGGCATGCCGCCAGCACCCTTCCTGGGTCTCACAGAACAAGATCCCAGAGCAGGCAGCTGGCAGATGCCCTCCCTCCTCCGTCCTGGTCCATCAGTTCCACATTGATTTTCATCCACACTTGTAGCTTCATGGTCACCAAATGGCTGCTGCCCTTCTGCCCATCACATCTGAGTTCCAGAGAGGGCAAAAGAAAGAGTGCAGGGGAAATTGGCACACAAGTAGAATCAGCCCCTTCAGTCAGGGATGAAAACCTTCCTACTAGCCCACCTGGCCTTGCTGGTCACGGCTCAACAATGGCCACCCAGAGACCGACTGTCGACTGGCTCAGACTAGTGGAGATGTGCCTCCTGCTGGAATGGGTGCTGAGGTCCAGAGGCACTTGTTGCTGCCTGAACAAATGGAAGGTCTTGTGTTGGGGGAGGAGAGGGTCCTGGGAAGCCCTGCCCACATCTGCCAGGGGCCTGCCCAGGTTCCAGGCTGGAGGCTCGCCTAGACTGGCAGCTCAGACCTTGAACACAAACGCAGCCAGATATCCCTAGAAACACCACGGAGAGGTGCCCACGCAGCCTGGCTGGAGCAGGGACTCCAGTTCCTTCAGAGCCCGGGACGTGGCCAGGAGAGGAGGCCACGTGGGGGCCACTGAGGGAGAGGCGGGGCCTGCAGCGCACCCTGGAGAGGGTGCAGGGGAGCCTGCGGCTTCCAGGGCTCCTGCCCCTGTGCCTCAGGGCACCTGCTCTTGGCACCCTGTGGCCACGTCCTGAGGAAGCGCGGGCCCCGCTGGGAGCCAGGGTGGGTGGCCGTGGCCTGCGGGGTGCGTCGCTGTGCCTCTGCTTCCCCATCAGAGAAGGGCACAAGGACGATGTCCCGGGAAGGCCACTACGAGGCCAAGGAGCTCCGGGGTGTTCCGCGCAGCCCCTGGCACGCAGGAAGGCTCCTAGGCACTCCATGAGCCCAGCCAACTCAGGCTGAGGTCCAGCTGAGGCCGGAATCCATGGAGCAGCAGGGCGGGCGCCGAGCCTGCGGACCCTTATGGCTAGGAGCAGGCCCTGTACTGTGGTCATGGTGCAGCGGGCCTGCAGGAGGCCAGGACAGAGCCTGTGACCCATCACAGGTGTCTGGGGAGGAAAAGTTGCAGGAAAGAGCAGACCCCACTAGGGCATGCGACGCTCTCTCCCTCTGGCTCTGTCTCTCTCTCTGTGTCTGTCTCTGTGTCTCTGTCTCTGTCTCTGTGTCTCTGTGTCTCTCCCTCTGTCTCATCTGCACACTCTCTCCTCTCTCTCTCTCTCCTCTCTCTGTTTCTCTCTCAGTGTCTGTATCTGTGTCTCTGTCTCTCTCTCAATCTCTGTCTGTGTCTCTCTGTCCCTCTCTCCCCCTCCTGTATCTCCCTCTCTGTCTCTCTCTGTCTCTGTTTCTTCCTCTGTCTCTGTCTCACCCACATGCTCTCCCCTTCTGTCTGTCTCTCTCTCTCCCCTTCTGTCTCTGTCTCTGTCTCTCTCTCTCTCTGTCTCTCTCTCTGTCTCTTCCTCTGTCTCTGTCTTTCTGTCTCACTCACACTCTCGTCTCTGTCTCTCTCTCTTCTCTCTCTGTCTCTCCCTTTATCTGTCTCTCTCTGTGTCTCTCTGCCTGTGTCTCTCTGTCTCTTTCTCAGTCTCTGTCTGTCTCTCTGTCTCTCCCTCTCTCTCTCTCTCTCTCCCTCTCTCTGTCTCTCTATCTCTGCCTCACCTGCACGCTCTCTCCTCTCTGTCTCTCCCTCTCTCTGTCTCTCTCTTTCTCTCCCTCTCTCTCTCTGTGTCTCTATCTCTCTCTGTCTCTGTCTCACCTGCACCCTCTCTCCTCTCTGTCTCTCCCTCTCTGTCTCTCTCTCTGTCTCTCTCTGTCTCTCTCTATCTCTCTGTCTC
Source organism: Sciurus vulgaris (assembly GCF_902686455.1). Taxonomy (NCBI): domain Eukaryota; kingdom Metazoa; phylum Chordata; class Mammalia; order Rodentia; family Sciuridae; genus Sciurus; species Sciurus vulgaris. The sequence goes on along the minus strand of NW_027632876.1, from coordinate 1,663,820 downwards.
TGTCACCCACATGCTGTCTCCTCGGCTGGCCTGGTGGGACCATTTCTTCCTGAGAAGGCAGGTGGTGGTGTGGCCTGTGGGGTGTGTGTCCCCCTCCTCTCCCAGCTCCTCGCCTGCTCCGCGTCATCTGCCTGAGGCCGATGGGCCCATCTGTGAGTTAATGGGCTGTGGGTCCACCAGCTCTTGTTGGGGCATCCAGTAGTGGCTGTGGGCAGGAGAAGTGCCAGGTGTCCCTGCTGACTCTTCAGACCTTGCAGCCAGACCCGCCTGCTGTGCGGTTGGGCAGTAGGGGAGACAGGGTTCTGGGGGTCCTGAGCCCCCACTGGCCTCCAGGGCACAGTCCAGGGCTCAGCACCTGGGGTCAGTGACCCGCTGGTGGCCGCTGGACTGTCTCTACCCAGGGCCTCAGGGTGTCGTCCCACCAGCACATATGAAGTCTCTCTTCCCACAGAGACAAGGACCCTGAGTCCAGTCCCCTCGGTGACACCAAGTGACCCCAGGGGTCCTTGCCCTTGTAAAATGGATGTGCTGAGTGGGGACATAGCGCTGGTCAGCTGGGAAGTGGCCATGAGGTTAAGCATGCCTGTCACCAGACTGTACCCAGGGTCCCTGTGCCAAGCAGGCAGGACTCGCTCCTGTGCACTGTGCTGACGGTCCTCCTGCTGCTCTGACCAGGTGTCAGAGTAGGCCCTGCAGGGTGGCCCTGGGCGGGGCACGGCACTGCAACCTCCTGCTGTCCCCTCGTTGCCAGCTGCTCTTGAGGGGCCCCAGGAGGCTCTGCAGGCAGGCTTCCTACAGGCCCACAGTGAGCAGTGGCAGGAGCCACCTATCCCTCCAGCAGAGCCAGCTCTGACCCAGCTGGGCAGGCCGGGGCATCACCTGACGTGCCTCGAACCCCGTGGATGAGAGGCTCTTTCGCTTCGAGGCAGCCTGGTGACCCCAGGCTAGTAACCCTGGCTCCGTTTGTGGCTCAGGGAAAGAGGCAGGCCCAGCTCAGGCCGCACTCTGCCCAGACCCCGTGAGTCAAGCCTGGCACTGCCCTGTCACGGCCAACCCTGGACCTGTGTGTTCAGGGACAGTCTATGTGGCCCCCAGGTGGCGACCCTCGCTGGCACTCAACACAGTGGACGCAAGGCCTCAGGGATCTGAAGGGCTGGCCATCCCAGAGAGTCCAGGCCTGCCAGGGCTTATCAAGGTGGCCAGAGCAGGAACCATGTAGGGCAGCGCAGGAGGAAGGGTGGGTACAAGGCTGGTCACTCCCTCCCTAGCTGCTGACCCCTGACACCAGGCTCAGGTGACTGTGGTGACTTGTGGCTTAATGGGTGCTGGTTTGCTGGGCTGGCAGTGGCACTTCCTGCAGGGCACCAGCCAGCCCCTTGCCCAGCGTGCTTGCATTTCCTGTGAGCTTTGGCCAAATGGGTGCCTGTGCCGGAGTGTGGATTCCTGCTGGGTTTAGATGGCAGGATGGTCAGACCATCACATGAGTGAAATAGTGCTTTCTCTGCAAACTGCTTCAGCATTGCTTTCAGTAAACACGTGTTGAAAAGTACTTGATTTTTTTCTCAAGCAACAGTAGCTAATAAATTCAATTCTGGAGCCAAATTGTCTGGGCTTAAATCCCAGATCCGGGCTTTTGCCATGGACATGACCTTGAGCAAGGATTCATTCCCCGGCTGCCTCAGTTTCCTCTTATGGAAATTAGGCAGAACCAGCCTGTGCCTCTGTGCAGGGGTGCTTAGCCCAGAACAGCCCCAGCAAGCCAGCGCAGGCCCACGCCCAGCTCTGCGGTGATGACAAGGCTGCTCCTTGTGAAAGCAGAGCATCTTAGCACCTGACACAAGAAGAGGAAGAGGACAGCTCCTCTGAAGGAGGACATGGGGATGTGGAGGACGTGGGAATGTGGAAACGGCCCGGGTCCCTCAGGCTCGCTGCATCTCAAGGATCTCCTGGCTCAAGGATGAGAACAGTGTCCCCGGGCTCCAACTAGGAACATGCCACCAAGCGAGCACCCTGCAGCACACTGGCCACGGTCCTGGGGGTGGGGTCCTTCCCAGTAATATCCTCTGAATTTTTTGAGACAAACGTCTTAAGAAGGAAGACAGGTTCCGCCAGGGAAGGAGAGGGCTCTCTCAGCTCCTGCCAGCAACCGGCAAGAGGCAGGAAGTCTCCAAGTGGAAGGGGGTGCCTTCTGCACGGACATGCACGTGTGCAGAAGAGAGCACAGGACCCCCAGAGCCCCTAAACACAAACACACAGGCACGTGCACACACAAACACACATGTGTATACATGCACCCACGGACACACAGAGACACGCTCACACTGGCACACATGAACAGATGTATGCACACCAAGACACACACCATACACATATATGCACATCCATGAACACACCTGTGCACAGGCACACACACAAACACATGCAGATGCATGCACAGGTAGGCACTCACACACATCCATGGGTATGTGGCCACCCAGAGACACACACATTAACACACACGAACAGTGCACACACATGCACAGGCACATGCACACACCATACATGCAGACATGTACATGCATAGACATGCACATTCATGCACACACAGACATGCACACGTGCCCCTACATGTATGCACAGACACATGCTCACATGGACATGCACACACAGAGCCAGGAGCCATGAAGTCCCAGGGCCTTGTCCTACTCATCTTTTTCAAGGGCTCAGCACAAAGTAAGCTCCTAATAAATGCTCCATCCTTTGTTCACTCAACAAATATTTACTGAGCATCAAGTACGTGTCAGAAAGCATTCCGGGCACTGGGGATTCAGCGTGAACCCCGCAGATAGAAGCTCATGTCCGTAATCTGAGTTCACCACCCATGTGGCTGGTCCAGGCCCTGGGGCTTCCCAGCTCTGGCTGTGTGTGCATGTCCATCCAGCATACCTGTGTGATGCCCTTCACTCTCTGGATCCCAGTTATCTCTACAAAATGCCAGTGTGGGGCCAGAGTAGAGAGGGAGCAGCTGGGATTTGGGGATGGTGCATCTATCTGGGCTCTGAGGAGCATGATCCAGGGGTGGGCCTGGGTCCCTTTTCCTCTCCCGGGGGTTTCCTCCTGGCCTGGTAGTTCAGTCTCTGGCTGCTCCACCTGTCCTTTCCCGTCCCACGGTCCCAGAGAGGGACCAGGCAGCCAAGGTGGCTCTGACCCGCTCCTCGCCTGCACCGTCCACCCCTCTGCCCCAGAGCCCCCAGCTCGCGGGTCCACGGGGATGGCCAGCCTGGTCCAGCAGCCCCGCGGCCTGGCCGCCAAGGGTCGAGTTTGGGGCTCATCCCTGCGCTGGCTTGGGAGAGAGAGCCCAGGGAGGGGCGCGCGGAGGGCGGGGTCCTGCAGCCGCGCGGGCGCCCATGGCCTCGCCCGCCAGGCAGCCTGGCCAGGACCTTGCACCGGTGGCAGGCGGTGCCGCGGGTGGCGGGCAAGGCGGCGGGCGCCGCATGCATGCTGAGGAGCGCGAGGCCGCGTCACTGCGCACCGGCGCCGTGGCTGCGGACGGGAGGAGCGCGTGCAGGAGCGCAGAGCAGCGGCCCCACCGCCCAGCCCCGCGCGCCCTGGCCAGGCCGCTAGGCGCGGGACGGGCGCCCTGCGGAGGATGCTTGCGGTGCCTCCCGGGCGCAGCCCCGGGCAGCCCCTGCCAGCAGGACCCAGTTGCTGAAGGGACAGAGCCCGCCCGCCGGCCCAGGTCCTGTAGCGGCCGGCCGCGCCCAGGCTGCAGCAGCCCGGCCCCCGGGGATGCCCCGCGGTGAGGCGGCCCTGCCCAAGCCGCAAGCATGGCGGTGGCCAGGAAGATCAAAACTTTGCTGACGGTCAACATCCTGGTGTTTGTGGGCATCGTCCTCTTCTCCGTGTACTGCCGCCTGCAGGACTGCTCGGCCGCGCTGGTGCAGGTCATGAGAGGCACAGATCACTGGGTGCGCAGCTGGTACACCAAGGTGGGTGCGCTGGCCGACCGAGAGGCCATCCTGCAGCGCCTGGACCACCTGGAGGACGTGGTCTACAACCAGCTCAATGGTGAGCGGCCGCGAGCAGGGGTCCAGTCCGGTGCGTGCAGTTGTGCCCAGGGTCGGGACCCACGCCCACCGTGGGCCTAGACCCTCTATGGGCAAGGGAGCAGATCAGTGGGGGGGGGGGGCAGACCGAGGCGAGGGCCCTTCGAGTCCTCCCTTTGGCAGAGACTGGCCTGAATGGCCACTACTCATTCATTTCTCCAGTGGACACTTGGGAAGAACCCTGGCATCCCCTGCAGTGACTCCAAACTTACTCCCCAGAAGAACTTCAGGGAACTTCTAGGGAGGTTCTTAGGCCCTACCTTGCAGTGGGCAGCACCAGCGTCCAGGGGTGAGGGCAAGCTGTGGGCTTCCAAGGGCTTAGGGTGGGCTTACTCCCCTCTTCCTGCAGATGTGGAGGGAGGGGCAGACATCCTGTCATCTGAGTGGTTGACATCCTGTCCTTGCTGCTGGGGTACACGGGGACCCACTGAGACTGTGACCACTGACCCAGACAGCCTCTTGCCGGGGCTACTCAGGACTTGTGCCAGGAAGTTTTGTGGTGGGGAGATGCTGAGGCCTGGCTGGTAGTGTGGACAGATGAAGTCAAGGGTCCAGCAGGGTTGGGCAGGAGCTAACTGCCCACATGGACGTAGGCTGTGTGCCTGGTCGCCCCCAAAGCCTTGACGATGTCCGTTGCTGCACGGGACCTTGAGGAGGTCAGCGCTGGGGTCCTGGCAGGTCAGGGCCGCTGGCCACTGCGGGGGGAACGGGTGCTTTTCCACTGTGGGAGGCACAGGACTGACAGACCCCACGGTGGAGGTGCAGGAAGGAGGGAGTTTGGGTGTGCCCCCTTTCCAGGGGCTTCTCTCTTCGCAAAGTGGGAATGGCAAGAATTCACTGGTACCTGGAGTGATCATTCTAAGGATTCAACAGGCACTCATCACCAGCGGCAGGCAGCGAGGACAGAAGTGCTGTCAGAGGTCACTGCTGCTATGGGATGTTGCCCAGGTAACTGAGATGCCGCAGGCCAGTGCCAGGGGCTACTCTGTCAAACCATGTGCCTGCATATGCTTCCCAGGCAGAAGAAGGGACAGGTGCGTGGCTCTCAGTCCAGAGCGAGCAGCTAGGCAGGTGCAGGGCTGGGACTGAGCAGAGCAGGTGTGGAGGTGCCGCTTGCCGAGCCACCTGGCATCCTGAAGCACAGGTGCCTCTCTGGTCCACCCTGGACCTCTCCCCAGCAGCAGCAGGTGGCGGGTGCCCCCTGCGCCTACCTGCACTGGCCCCAAGGTGCCTGCGGCTACCAGGAAGCTCGATGCTTGATGCTGATGAGATTTTCTCCGCGCAAGTGTGGCCGAGAGCCCTGCGCGTTCCTTGTGCCTTCCTGGGCAGGAAGCAGGCCCTCTCTGGAAACCGCACACCAACTGCACACCTGCGTCCTCCCTACACTCTGCCTCCCCAGGCTCCCCCCAGAGTGGGCCGCCCCTGCTCTGTGTGTCAGAGCCCCTGGACAGGGAGGCAGCCACACTCTGCCACCTTTCGGTCCTGGAGGAACTTCTCCAACACTCCCTGGATCTGCTGTCTCACCAACCTGGAGAGGACAGAGCCTGTCCCACAGGGCCAGCGGGACAGAGCCTCCACTGGATCTTGACCTCCACCTTCCCCTGCCTAAGAGGGCCGGGGCCTCCCCTGCCTTGGTTCTAAGCTCACACAGACAGAATGAACGAAGAAGCAGAGAGAGAGGGAGTGTTCAAAGCAAAGGACCAGGAGTTGTGGGCATCCTGGGTCTGCCACCTGCTTGCTGTGTGACCTTAGGTAAATGAGTATACCTCTCTGAGCCTCAGTGTATAACCCAGCTTCTGGAATCACATAACGTCATTTTTACAATACCCCATCCGTCATGGTAGTGGTTACCAGGGACTGTCCAAGTTCAAGATCATGTGTCACACAGCCTGCCACTCCACGGGAGAAGAGCCAACACAGCATTGGAAGATGATGCTGGCTTTGAAAATAAGTCCGTCGTACTCAGGTGAGTGGAGGGCCATGTCTCATTTCCAGCACGTAACTGGCCCCCCTTCTCCTCTGTCTCTAAGGGGGAAAAAATAGCTGATAACAGTATTGACACGTTGAACTCTTATGAAAACAAAGCCCAGCCCAGATCTGCTTCACAAGGATACACTCAGCAGATTGAAGAGGTGCCGACACCCCCACTCTGCTCCACCCCCTCCCAGGACCTGGGCCAGGTACACTGTTGGTGCTGAATTGTTTCTTGGGTGCACCAATGCAGCAGGAAGATTGGCTGGGAGGCAGCAGGGTTGCCCAGGCCACACTGGACGTGAGCAAACCAAGTCATCATGGCTGACGTCACTGGCTCTCTTGGAGACCTTGAAGTGCGGCTGAAACCTTCGGCTTTGATCGTGTCTCCGGAGCAGAAACCCAGGAGGGACCCGCAGAGCCTGACTTTCCCAGGACAGCAAGACAGCCAGTGCCCAGACAGGACAAAGGATTTCTTGGCCTCTCCTGGTCCCTTTTCAAAAGCCACTCGGACACTCTATAATGGTGACAAACCAATCAGCACAGAGAGGGCCAGTGAATTCCCTGTGGCCTGCAGTTTGCCCTGGTACCAGCGTTGGGATCTGAGCTCAGACAACTGTGTACCCTCAGGCTGAGTCAGGATTGCTATTATTATTATTGCTGTTGTTTTATCACCTTGAACAATTCACTGCCTGTCGAGGACTAGCTGTGTGCCCGGCAGGCATGGGAGACAGTTCAAGGAATATGCCTACTGGGCCCCGGTGGCGTACACCTATAATCCCTGGGACTCAGGAGCTGAGGCAAGAGGATTGTGAGTTCAAAGTCAGTCAGCCTCAGCAACTTAGGCCCTAAGTAACTTAGTGAGACCCTGTCTCAAAATTTAAAAAATTTATTCATAAGATCTCAGTGGTTTAAGCACCTCGGGTTCAATCCTGGTACCAAAAAAAACAAAACAAAACAACAACAACAAAAAAAAAACAAAACAAGCCGACCTATGATCCTCACCCCAGCACTGTCTGTGAAGTGGGCAGAAGTAGCCAGGCATTTCCCCTGGTACCTCCCAAGCTTGAACTTAGGGGTCCTCCTTGCTCTTCTAAAGAAATACTTCTGCTCCTGGGCTTCTGTTCATGATTCCACCCTTTTTTCTTCAACAGATCCTCCAGAATTGTATGTGCTACAGGCACCTCCAAACCTGGATGCCCCTGGAAGAGGGTACCCCGACCATGCCCATTCTACAGAGGAGGAAGGCATGGCCCAGAGAAGGTCGCTCATTTGCCCAGAGACACACAGCCTGGGGCAGCGGGGCCTGGGGGCTCCTGTGGAGAGTATGAAGTTCTAGGAAAGCCCACATGGAGGCTGCAGAAGAAGGTGGATGGAGGCCCTTCCTACATGTGAGTCCCCAGCAAGGGCCTCCTGTCCCTCTGTTAATCAGATTTGGGGGGAGGGCAGGTACTGGGGATTAAACTCGGGCACTCCACCACTGAAGCACATCCCCAGCCCTAGTTTGTATTTGATTTAGAGACAGGGTCTCCCTGAGTCGCTTAATGCTTTGCTTTTGCTGAGGCTGGCCTTGAACTCGCGATCCTCCTACCTCAGGCTCCGAAGCCGCTGGGATGACAGGCATGCACCACCCACCACACCCAGTTTCTCAGATGTTTTTAAGGAAAATGAAAATCACAGAATATATGAAACAAGATGTGTGTGAACCTCTCTTTGGGCTCTGCCTGATCTCAACAGTTGACCATATTTTACTTTTTATTTTTTAAGTTTACAGGTATATTTAAAGCATCATTCTCTCTTTCTTTCCTGTGAGAGGAAAAATCCCAATTTGGTGTTTATCCTTTAAGTGGTTTGTGATATTTTGCTACACTTGTCCACAGGCCCATGTTTGGTGTGCTCGGACATTGGATTGTAAAACAGGATTTTATCAAGGTCTCTTTGTCCTGTGATGTCTTTTTCTCTTCAACTTATGTTTTTAATGTAGTTTTTATTCATACCCAAAACAGATGAGGACACATCAAGAAAACCATGACCCTGATGAACTTAGATGCAAAAGTACTTAATAAAATATTAGCAAATTATGTTTAACAACATATTAGGACCAAGTGATTTTATTCCAGAAGTTCAAGGATGGTTTAACACCCACAAATGAGCAAATGTGATTCATCACAGAAACAGAATGAAGTTCAAACATCACTTAGTCCTCTCAATAGATGCAGAAAAGGCCTTTGAAAAAATTCAGCACTCAATCATGGTTAAAAACCACTAAAGAAATTAGGGATAGAAGGAACCTACCTGAACATCATAGGCTATTTATAAAAACCCAAAGCCAGCCTCATAGTAAATGGGGGAAATCTGAAAGCATTTCCTTTAAAATCTGAGACAAGACAAAGATGCCCACTCTCACCACTATTTAATATAGTACTAGAAATTCTTGCCAGAGCAATTAGGCAAGAGAAGGAAATAAAAGGGCTAAAATAGGAAAGGAAGAAGTCAAATTATCACTGCTTGCAGATGATATGACCCTTTACCCAGAAGACAGAAATGACTCCACCAAAACACTGCTAGAGCTAATAAACAAATTCAGCAAAGTAGCAGGTGACAAAATCAAAATATAAAAATCAATAGATTCCCCAATATGGCAGCAATGAATCTTCTGAGAAAGAAATCAGTAAAACAATTCATAACTGCCTCAAAAACCAACCAACCAAACAAACAAAAACCCAACAACAACAATAAAAAAAAAACCCAAGGAATAAATCTAACCCCTAGAGGTAAAGATCTCTACAATAAAAACTATAGAACATTGAGGAAAGAAATTGAAGAAGGAGAGGATATCTGTTTCTCAGTGAGGCAGTTTTTGCTGTTATCGATCCCCTGCTCTTTACCCCATTTCCCTGCTGTGATCACCTGCAATGTGCAGCATATTGACGCCTTTTTTGAGAGCGATTGCTCACTGTCAGGCGTCTGTCATCCGCCATTTGCCTGCCTCTTGCCTGTTCATCGCCCTGCATTACCCCTATCCATCACACAACGCTCGAGGTTCACCTCCCGATCCGTCCGACACATGCCAGCAGACTGACCGCAGGACTGCCAGTGGAGAAACCAGTTGCCTGCTGCTGCCTGGAAGTTCACTGTTACAGTACCTGTGGGTTTGATTCATGTGGATGCTGCCATTTTGAGACAACAGCCAGGACCTGTAGGACCCCTGGCCGGGACTGAGTCCCGTCTCCAGGATCCCTCAACCCTACCGATCACTCCCTGCCTCTGGGGCCCTCACGTCAACTGACTGCTCCCTGCCACCAGGACCCCCAGGACCAACTGACTGTGCCCTATCACCGGGGACCCAGACCAACTAATTGCACCCCGGCCTCCCAGGATCGCACAACACACAAAACAACCCGACCACCAGGACCACTGCCGGACCAACTGCATCCTGTCTCCAGGACCTCCAGCTGACCACGTCCATCCTGAGCTGCAGCTCCCCTTTTGCCACACATTTGGAAGCCAGAGCACATCTTGGATAATCCTGGAAGCCATAGCTCCGATCTTCGGGTGGGGCAAATCCCATCCTGAGACGCCTGCTGGAGGATTGAAAGCTCATTGTCAGGGGCTATTTGGTCTAGGATTGCATAGTGTCTGATTTGGGTACTGCTAATATTGATCTCCCCTTAAAGAAAGGGTTTTGAAAACACCTATAGGGCCACTATAAGCCTATAGGGGGAAATCTGCAATACCTCAGATCTGCAGCGCTAGAGGGAAGATACATGAACAGCATGAAAAAACAAGGGAAGAAAATGATCCCAAACAAATCTAGATTCTATAGTAATAGAATCCACTGACAGTATGTTAGAAGAAATGTCAGAAAAGGACTTCAGAGTTATACATGATTAAGATAATTCATGAAGCAAAGGATGAAATAAGACAGCAAATGCAGGCAATGAATGATAATACCAATAAGCTGAAAGAGCTCCTGCAGGAAGCAAAAGATCATTTCAACAAAGAGATAGAGATTCTCAAAAAAAAAAAAAAAAAAAAAAAAAAAAAAAAAAAAAAAAAACAAAAAAACAAACAGAAATCCTTGAAATGAAGGAGACAATAAACCAAAAAGAAACCTCAATGGAAAGCATCACCAACAGACTATACCACTTGGAAGACAGAACCTCGGACAATGAAGACAAAATATTTAATCTTGAAAATAAAGTCGCCCACAAGAGAAGATGGTAAGAAATCATGAACAGAACCTCCAAGAACTATGGGACATCATGAAAAGACCAAAATTAAGAATTATTGAGAGAGAGGAAGGCACAGAGATACAAACCAAAGGAACAACCTATTCAATGAAATAGTATCAGAAAATTTCCCAAACCTGAAGAATGAAATGGAAAATCAAATACAAGAGGCTTACAGAACACCAAATGCACAGAATCACTACAGATCCACACCAAGGCACATTATAATGAAAATGCCTAACATTCAAAATAAAGATAGGATTTTGAAGGCCACAAGAGAAAAGCATCAGATTACATATAGGGGGAGACCAATACAGATAGCAGCCGACTTTTCAACCCCAGACTCTAAAAGCTAGAAGGGCCTGGACCAACATATTTCAAGCTCTGAAAGAACTTGGTTGCCAACCAAAGATCCTATACCCAGCAAAACTAACCTTCAGATTTTGAAGATGAAATAAAATCCTTCCATGATAAATAAAGTTAAAAGAATTTACAAATAGAAAGCCTGCACTACAGAATGTGTTCAACAAAATATTCCATGAGGAAGAAATGAAAAACAACACTGGAGGTCAGCAAATGGAGGAGAACTACCTTAGAGAAAAACCACTCAAAGAAGAAACCAAGCCAACTTAAAATTCAAAATAAGTCAAATGACTGGGAATACAAATCATTTCTCAATAATATCCCTGAACATTAATGGCCTAAACTCATCAGTCAAAGACATAGACTGGCAGAATGGATTTAAAAAGAAAGACCCAACAATATGCTGCCTGCAAGAGACTCATCTCATATAAAAAGACATCCACAGACTAAAGGTGAAAGGATGGGTAAAAACCTACCAAGCACATGGACTCAGTAAAAAGCGGGGGTTTCCATCCTTATATCAGATAAAGTGGACATCAAGCCAAAGTTGTCAGAAGGGATATAGAAGGACATTTCATACTGATTAAGGGAACCATAAATCAGGAAGACATAACGATAGTAAATATTTATGCCCCAAACAATGGTGCATGCATCCCTGTACATCAAACAAATCCTTCTCAAATTCAAGAATCACATAGACCACAACACAATAATTCTGGACGACCTTAACGCACAGCTGTCAACACTAGATAGGTCTTCCAAACAAAATCCAATCAAAGAAAGCATAGAACTCAATAACACAATCAATAACCTAGACTTAATAGACATATATAGAATATTCCATTCATCAACGAGTGGATACACTTTCTTCTCAGCAGCACATGGAACCTTCTCAAAATAGACCATATGTTATGCCACAAAGTAGTCCTTGGGAAATGCAAAAAAATAGAGATACTGCCTTGTGTTTTATCAGATCATAATGGACTGAGAGTAGAAATCAATGACAAAGTAAAAGAAGGAAATTACTCCAACACTTGGAGACTAAATAATATGCTATTGAGTGAAACATGGATAACAAAAAACATCAGGGAGGAGATTAAAAAATTCTTAGAGGTCAATGAGAATGATGATACAACATATCAAATCTCTGGGACACTATTAAAGCGGTACTAAGAGGAAAATTCATTGCATGGAGCACATTCCAGAAAAGAATGAAAAGTCAACAATTAAATGACCCCTAACATTACAGCTCAAAGCCCTAGAAAAAGAAGAACAGAATAACAGCACAAGTAGTAGAAGACAGGAAATAATTAAAATGAAAGCTGAAATCAATGAAACTGAACCAAAAGAAACTATTCAAAAATTGACATCAAAGTTGGTTCTTTGAGAAAGTAACAAAATAGATAAACCCTTAGCCACACTAACAAAGAGAAGGAGAGAGAAGACTCAAATTACTAAAATACATGATGCAAAAGGAAATATCACAACAGACAGCACTGAGATACAGAACATAATGAGAAGCTACTTTGAAAATCTGTATTCCAACAAGATAGGAAATACCGAAGACATTGACAAATTTCTAGAAGCATATGCTCCTCCCAAAGTGAACCAGAAGGACATTCACGATTTAAACAGATCAACATCAAGCAATGAAATAGAAGCCATTAAAAATCTACCATCCAAGAAAAGTCCAAGACCAGACAGATTCTCAGCTGAGTTCTACAAGACCTTCAAAGAAGAACTCATTCCAATATTTCTCAAAGTATTCCAGGAAATAGAAAAGGAGAGTACCCTACGAAACTCATTCTATGAAGCCAATATCACCCTCATACCCAAACCAGGCAAAGACACATCAAGGAAAGAAAATTTTAGACCAATATCCTTCATGAATATAGATGCTGAGATCCTTAACAAAATATTGGCAAACCATATCCAAAAAACATATTAAGAAAATTGTGCAAAAAGATCAAGTGGGGTTCATTCATGGAATGCAAGGATGGTTCAACATTCGTAAATCAATAAACGTAATCCATCATATCAATATACTTAGGTATAAGAATCATTTGGTTATTTCAATTGACGCAGAAAAAGCATTTGACAATATACAACACCCCTTCATGCTGAAAATACTAGAAAAAATAGGGATAGTAGGAACATACCTGAAGAGTGTAAAGGCTATTTATGCTAAGCCCATGGCCAACATCATTCTCAATGGAGGAAAAACTGAAACCATTCCCTTTAAAAACGGGAACAAGACAGGGGTTGTCCTCTTTCACCACTTCTATTCAACATTGTCCTCGAAACTCTAGCCAGAGCAATAGGCAGACTAAAGAAATTAAAATGGATACAAATAGGAAAAGAGGAATTTAAGCTGTCAGTATTTGTGGATGACATGATTCTATATTTAGAGGATCCAAAAATCTCCTCAGAAAACTTCTAGACCTCATCAATGAATTCAGCAAAATAGCAGGCTATAAAATCAACACGCATAAATCTACAGCATTTTTATATGCAAACGATATGAAAGAGCTGAAAGTGAAATAAGGAAAATAACTCCATTTGCAATAGCCTAAAAAAAAATTTGGGTATCAATCGAACAAAAAGAGGTAAAAGATCTCTACAATGAAAACTACAAACACTGAAGAAAGAAATTAAGGAAGACCTTACCTTAGAAGATGGAAAGATTTCCCATGTTCTTGGATAGGCAGAATTCAATATTGTCAAAATGGCCATACTACAAAAAATGCTATACAGATTCAATGCAATTCCAATTAAAATCCCAATGTCATACCTCACAGAAATAGAGCAAGCAATCATGAAATTCATCTGGAAGAATAAGAAACCCAGAATAGCTAAAGCAATCCTTAGCAGGAAGAATGAAACAGGGGTATCACAATACCAGAACTTCAACTATACTACAACGCAATAGTAACAAAAACAGCATGGTATGGTACCAAAATAGACAGGTAGATCAATGGTACAGAATATCGGACACGGACACAAACCCAAATAAATACAATTTTCTCATACTAGACAAAGGGGCCCAAAAATATGCAATGGAGAAAACATAGCCTCTTCAACAAATGATGCTGTGGAAAACTGGAATCCATATGCAATGGAATGAAAATAAACCCCCATCTCTCACCCCTGCCTCAAAACTCAACTCGAAATGGATCCAGGACCTCGGAATTAGACCAGAGACCCTGCATCTTATAGGTGAAAAAGTATGTCCAAATCTTCACCTTGTTGGCTTAGGATCAGACTTCCTTAACAGGACTCCTATAGCACAAGAAATTAAAACAAGAATCAATAACTGGGATAGATTCAAACTAAATAGCTTTCTCTCAGCAAAGGAAACCATCATCAATGTGAGGAGAGAGCCTACAGAGTGGGAGAATATCTTTGCCACTCATACTTCAGATAGAGCACTAATTTCCAGAATATATAAAGAACTCAAAAAACTCTACACCAAAAATACAAATACCCAATCAACAAATGGGCTAAGAAAATGAACAGAAACTTCACAGAATAAGATCTACAAGCAATCAACAAACATATGAAAAAATGTTCAACATCTTTAGTAATAAGAAAAATGTAAATCAAAACTACACTAAGATTCAATCTCACCCAAATTAGAATGGCATTTATCAAGAATACAAGCAACAATAGGTTTTGGAGAGGTTGTGGGGAAAAGGTACACTCATACATTGCTGGTGGGACTGCAAATTAGTGCAGCCACTCTGGAAAGCAGTTTGGAGATTCCTTAGAAAACTTGGAATGGACCTACCATTTGACCCATGTTCATGGATAAACAGAATTAATAATCATACTCTTCATAGAACCAGGAAAAAAAACAGTCCTAAAATTTATTTGGAAGAATAAAAGACCCAGAAGAGCCAAAGCAATTCCAAGCCAAATAAGTAATGCTAGAGGCATCACAATACCTGACTTCGAATTATGCTACAAAGCTATGGTAATAAAAACTGCATAGTTGGCACAAAAACAGACACACAGACCAATGGAACAGGATATATGGCAAGGACAGACTCACAGGGATGCAGTCAACTGACCCTTACCAAAAATGCTAAAAACATACAATGGACAGCCTTTTTAAGGAATGGTGCTGGGAAATATGGTTACTCATCTGTGGAAGAATGAGACTAGACCTTTATTTCTCACCCTGTACAAAAATCAACTCAAAATTGATCAAAGACCTTGGGATTAGACAGAACTATGCAACTCCTGGGAGATACATTGGGTAAACTCTCCAGCATAGAGACACAGGTGGCCACTTTCTCAATTGGACCCTGAAGCTCAGGAAGTAATGCCAAGAGTTAATAAATGGACAGTATCACTTTAAAAAGCTTCTGCACAGCAAAGGAAATAATTAGGAATGTGAAGAGAGAGCCTACAGAGGGGAGGAAATATTTGCTAACTACTCATTGGTCAGAGGATTAATATCTAGAATATATGAAGGACTCAAAAAACTTAACACCAAATAAAATCAAAGAACTCAATTACTAAATGGTCAAATGAATTCAACAGACACCCTCTCAAAAGCAGAAGCACAAATGGCAAATATGTGAAAAATGTTCAGTTAGGGACATGCAAATCAAAACTACCTGAGATCTCATTCCCGCCAGTCAGCATGGCGGTCATCAAGAATACAAATAATAAGAAAGCTGGGGAGGGTGTGGAGTAGAAGGAACACTTACACACAGTCGGCAGAACTCTGGATGAGTACAGCCACTATGGAAACCAGTATTGAGGTTCCTCAGAAGATGAGGCATGGAAGCACTCTGTGACCCAGCTACAGCACTGCTCAGTGTTTATCCTGAAGCATCGAAGTCATTGTGCCACAGTGACACCTGCATGCCCAGGTTGTAGCAGCACCATTCACAACAGCCAGACCACAGAACCAGCCTAGGTGTCCATCGATGGACCAACAGATCAAGAAAATGTGGTTTATAAACATGATGGAGTTTTATTCAGTCATAAAGAAGAATGAAATTCTATCATTTGCAGGAAGATGACTGGAAGTTGAGGCCATCATGTTAAGTGAAATAAGTCAACTCAGAAGGCCAAGGGTCAGATTTTTTCTCTCATGTGGAAGGTAGAGAGGAAAATGGGAAAGAAAGGTGGGGGAGGTCTCACAAAAATCAAAGGAAGATCAGTGGAGGAAAGGGAGTGGTGGGAGGGGAGGGAGGGGGAAGGGCTGGGGAGGGATTTTGGCCACATATTGTACTTGTATACATTCACCAATAGCTATCAACAAATCCCATCATTATGAACAACTCACACACCAACAAGAAATGTGGGGTAAAAATAAGATTTATTTGTTATAAAGATGTTACTTGTAGTCTAGTCATTGACTGCTGTCAATGTATATTCTGTGTACATCCTGTTGCACAAATACATTATCATGTATTAGTCCTTCCTTCTTTTGATGCATAATTAGGGTGTTTCCAGTTTTTTTTTAAATATAACAACTGCCAGGCATGGTGGCACATGTCTGTAATCCCAGCAGCTTTTGAGGCTGAGGCAGGAGGGTCATGAGTTCAAAGCCAGCTTTGGCAAAAGCAAGGCACTAAGCAACTCAGTGAGACCCTCTCTCTAAATAAAATATAAAAGAGGGCTGGGGATGTGGCTCAGTGGTCAATTGCCCCTGAGTTTAATTCCCAGTACCAAAAAAGAAAAATAAAAAATAATAACCATGGCTGCAATCAACTACCCCAAATGTTCAGTCAGTGTGAGATTTTCTCAGAGTCTAGGGGTGCAGTGTGGGAGTAGGCGTATGCACCTTCAGTCTTACCAGATACTGGTAAGTCCTCACAGTGAATCTGCCAGCTCACACTCCCATCTGCTGACTGTTCATACCCATCCTGGTTCACAGCTCGTCAACACTTGATTGTCAACATTTTCATTTTGGCCAATCTGATATGGAGGGAGAAACTGTGCCCCTGCACAGTTTGAATCTGCACACCCTGCCTGCCCATGTGATTAAGCACCTTTCTCATGGTATGGATTCTCATGCAGGGATTCTTCTTGAAATTGCTTGTTCATGTCCACACTCTATTGAATTGTTTTGTTTTTCTTTTTTTCTCTTATTGGCTTGCAGTTCTTTTTACCCTGGATGCCAACCCAGGGATGACCACATGCCTGCATTGTCAATATGTGTCTATGGCTTGACTTTTCACTCCATTTATGTCATTCACGGTATCTCTGGTTGCACAGAAGTTTTAAATTCCAGTGTATCCCTTTTCCTTTACAGTCTGAGCTTACAGGTTTAGAAAACCTGTCCAAGTTGTCCTGGGATCAGAATGCTCATCAAATTTATTTTCCTCTAACTCCATGAACATAGTGTTTTCTCACATGTAAGTTCATCATTTGCCTAGAATTGGTGAGTGTGTTGGTGTGAGGTAGGGATTTGCTGCTGCTCCACCTTATGGACACAGATTGACACTTCGTGAATAGTCCATGTGTTCCCCACAGGTTCTGAGGCCCCTTTTGTCACCATAAAGACTAGTCCTGGGGACCAGGGTGCAGCTCATAGGTAGGGCACTTGCCCAGACTGTGCAGGCCCCAGGCTCCATCCCCAGAACCAAGACAAGACTAAACAACCCTTCCTGGCCATGTCTGGGCCCTCCCTTCTGTCCCAGTGCCTTGCTGGATGCCACCCCTGCTTCCCTTGCTTCTCGTCCATGGTGACCCAAGTTTTCATTTCTTCAGACTCCAAAATGTGAGATGTGAGTCTGAAGTCAGCTTTGCCGGTGATTACCCAGCTGACCCTGCACTGTGGCGTTGCCATGGCTACAGTGTTACTAGGTGAGAGGAATCTTTGGCTGTGTGCTAGGCCGGGACCATGCTGCAGGTGCAGTCTGTCACTCACCAACATGCCGTTAAGGGGCACAGACCGGGTGCCTGCCTCAGGGTCTTTGAGAGGCTTCTTCATCTCCTCAAGACAACCAGGCAGCCTTCTCCATCACCAAGTGCCACCTACGAGGTCACAATTCCACACCCGATGTCTCGTGTCCCCTCCTGGTCTTTTGATCTCTGTGTTTTCAGTAACAGGACACATTTTACGTGTTGGTCTTGTTTGCCATCTCTGTCCTCAGCATCTGTCCCGTGGAGGCAGGGACATTGTCTGTCTCACTTACCCCTCTGTCCCCGGAACCTGGACACCGATCTAGACATTAGTGGGCCTGTTCATTGACGGGACACATTCTCGACTGGTGCAGCCTAAATTCTGTGCAGAGAATTCGTGATCCAGGAGAAACTCCCCAGGCCTCCAGAGCTGAGCAACTCCTTGAAAGAGGCGAGGGGATGAGACTCTGTCCCTAGCCTCAGGGAACAGAGCTTGGAGCAGGGCTGGGAAGGTTGACAGGCTTTCTGCCACTGGCCAGGCATCCCCATCCCTCCCACAGCAGCCTCCTCAGCAGAGAGATAGGCTTTCTTCCCCAACGGCCTCCAACACTGATCTTTATACTTATTGATTTCCCCATCTCTGCCTCCAGCCATGGTCAATGGGCGCTGAGAGAGATAGAGTGTGGTCATTTTGCCTAAGAGCCCCCATCTCAAGGGGGCCTGGCTGCCTAGTGTGGGCACCCCTGGTGCTCTGAAGAGCAATAAACCAGCCCCGCCCCTCCCAGCACCCATGTCGCTCTTGCCCACAGCATTGTCTGGGCACCTAGTGTGTGCCAGGCTCCATTTCTAAGTTGGATGATTCATTCAATTGGTATTTAATGAGCATCTACTCTGTGCCAGCCTCATTCTTGGTTACAGTGAACCCTCTGCAGGTATAGCTGTGGATTCAACCCACCACAGATCAGAAAGTTCTGGAGGATGGAGCTCAGTGGCAGAGCACTTGTCTAGCATGCATGCTGGGTTTGATCCCTAGCACAGCAAACATGGAAAATTTGAGTTTTTTTTTTTTTTTTAAACTGCATCTGTACTGAACATATATAGCCCTGTCCCAGTGGGGACTCCCTGGAGGATACAGAATGACTATTTACACAGCATCTCCCATGGGTGAGTTGTTCTGAGTGATCTAGAGATGACCTGCAGCAGGAAGGCAGGGAGTCCGTGGAGGCCTCATGCATCTGCTGGCCTCGGGATCCTCTGGAGTTCTGGTGCCCATCCCCCATGATACCAAGGGACAGCCAGACAGAGGTGCAACCATGAACAGAGGTGAGAAGAATTACCTGCCCTTACCACTTTAATTAAATGAACTAAATTCCATGTCACGTGATGACAAACACTAAGGAGAAACCTAGTGTAGGCAACAGGGGCAGCATAGGGGACACAGATTTAAGTGGGCAGCTGGCAACATCTGGACAGACTCGAAAGAGGCCAGGGAGCCAGTACTGGCAATCCGGGAGGAGAGGGTCCAGCAGAGGAAGTGGCATCAGCAGAGGTCCGAGCTCTAGAGGAGGCAGGGACTGGTCCTCCTGGGCACATGAGTGGGGAGCAGAGGAACTGGGGAAGTAACAGGCGACACCCTGAAGGCTTTGGCTCTGGGTTGAGATGGCAGACCCAGGGCTTGAGGGCAAGCACCATGATGTGACAAATGATAACGGAGGGCAGAGGCATGCCAGGCTGCATGTTATTTATTTCGGTCCCTTAATGACAGATACTCTGCCCAAATTTCTAGCCTTCAGAATTTCCTGGCAATGAAATGGGCTGCCTGGAGAGAGATCGAGTTCTCTGTCACTGGAAGCATCCAAGCAAAGCCCGAGGTCCTGTCAGGGATGAAGTGGAGGACATTCTGTGTGAGGGCGAGGGGTGGAACCAGATGACCCTAAAATGTCCTCTATGCTCCTTCACTCCCCTGAAGTTTCAAAGATACAGCTTAGGTTTTCTGAATTTCTTTCTTCTCACCCCTACCCTGCCACCATGTAGAAGGATAGGTTAGAGTCTTTTCCAGTGGCAAGTGACAGGCACCCACATAAGATTGTTTAAGCATGTGCAGGGAATTATCAAGACTACCAAATTGAAAAAATCCGGTTTCAGGCACAGCTGGACCCAGGAGTTCAATTGCTGTCTCTTGGAATCTGTTTCCCTCCACCCTTTGACTCTTTTTTCCTTGAGACTGACCTTGAAGGCTCTCTTCTCCTGATGGCAAAAGGGCCACCAAGAGCTTCACACTGACCTTCTTCCAGTTTTGCAAACCAACAGCAAGAGACCACAGCTTTAAGGAGCAGAATGGAATCTCATTGGCTCAGTTGGGTCATGTATGTCCTTTAACCAATCACTACAAGAAGAGAGCTGAAGTGCTCTGATTGGCTAGGGCTGGACTCCAGCCCACCCCTAGCACTGATGGGCAGCTCCAACTGAACACCTACAGCTGAGAGAGGAAGGTGGTTCCTCCGCAGGAAGAGGGTGAAGCATTGGAGAAATGGGAGTGTTGGTCTCAGTCCACAGGGGACCAGTGAGGCTGCGGGGACAGCCTGAGTTGCCCCCGTGATTTTTGCCATTGCTGGTTTTCCTGAGTCACAACCTGCGGGCTGGTAGGATCAAGTCAGGGGTGAGAGCACTTGGCAACAGTTTCAGCTGTTTGCAGAGTCTGCATCTGAGCTCAGCCACCAGCCCTAAGGCCATGTGGGCCCCTGCCAAGTTTGAATCCGGTGGCACCAAAATAAACACAGCAGCAAGGAGACACTGGGCAGGGAGGGTGCTCTGCAGCCTGAAAGCTGCCAAGCAGCTTCATGTGATGGTGGGCCATCCCTGTCCTGCCAGGAGGGCTCAGGAGGTCATCAAAACCCACTCTCTGCCTCCAAGTGGGGCAAAGTCACAACCCCAAACCCCATGAATTGGTCCCAGAGCACTGGGGCACAGAAAAAAAATCGGAATCAAGAAGAGGACTTCAAAAATGCAACCCACCTGCATAAAGGCCATGAAGAGGGCTCCGGGAGGCTGGGGCAGGAGGATTGAGTTCCTCCTGCAACCAGCCTCAGCAACTTAATGAGGCCCTTAGCAACTCAGTGAGACCCTGAGTTAAAAATATTTTAAAATATTTTTAAAAGTTCTGGGGATGTGGCTCCGTGGTAAAGCGTCCCTGGGTTCAATCCTTAGTACCAAAAAAAAAAAAAAAAAAAAAAAAAAAAAAAAAAAAACATGCGGACAATGAGTGACTTCTGTGAATACAAAGTTTCTGCCCACTGTGGGATTCCTCCCTCTTTTCCAATCATTCAGTTCTGGACACTTTTTTTTTTTTTTTCCTCCTTCCTGATTGTTCAGGTTTTTAAATTATTATTATTATTATTATTATTATTATTATTGGGTTGTAAATGTACTAGAGAGTATGGGATAAGTCTAGCCCATGTGAAGAAAGAGATCTGTATTAGGTTCCACCTCTTGAAGGGAGACATATCAAAGACTTATTGACATTTCTAAACAAGTGCACCTATTACTACAGAGAATCCAACAGAAGATGAGTACAATTTATTATAATTAATAAGAAACTTAAACTTACAAGGTTGCCAGAAGCAGAATCGATATAAAAAATTCAATTGTATTTTTATGAGTCAGTAAAAAAATATGATTTTTAAAATACATTATTAATTTAAGGGAAATACTCAAATGTTAAAATAACATGACTAGGAATGTAGAGTACTTACCTGGCACAGTTGGAGTCCTAGGTTCGATCCCCAGCACCACAAAAAAAGTAAATAAGCCAAATTAGTAACTCCCCAAATTGATCTATAAATTTCTGTCATATTTGATACACTGATTCTTAAATTTTCATTGAAGAGAAGAGGCTTACAAATAATCAAAAAATATTTAGGAAGGGAGAGTGGGTACAGGATAGCCCCGGGGATCAAAATAGACCCAATTATGTGCATTTATGAATATGTGTAAATGAACCCCACTAATATGTAAAACTATAATGCACTAATAGAAATATAAATTTAAAATAATTGAAAATTAATAAACTAGAGAAACTAGTTTATTAATGTCTGATTGCATTAGGTTTATACACCAGAGAGCCTAGGACACACTAGGAAACTGCCAGAGAGTTAAGACTGTTTTCCAGTATGAGGGATTTAGCCAAACTACAAAGTTCTGTTATTTAATTCTGCACATAGACAAGATTCTAGGCCTAGTAGTCAGTTTATTTCTCTTGTATCCATAGGTTCCTAGGGCAAAGGGCAATGTGCACATACTACTAAGGGTGACAAGAAAGAACAGCCCTTAAAAATGTGTGCATGAGGGAGATCCAAGATGGTGGACAAGAGGGTGACTGCATCTCCCATCGCTTCAGAACTCAGGATTCAAGAAGGGGAGGTATTGAGAGATTTGGACCAACATAAAGCCACAGGATGAGTCTCTCCAACTGGGGGAAGCTCAGCCTGTGCGGCAGGCCCAGACAGTAGACAGCTTTTCGGAGCAGGGCAGGGTAGCGAGAGTCTTCCCCAAGCAGCCCTTCTCCCTCCAGCAGGAGGTGTGATCCACAGCCAGCTTCTAGAAGAATGCCTTCCCAGTGAGAGTTTTTCTGCACAGAGCCAACCCCAAGCCCTGGAACCAGCGGTGGGCCCTGGCCCGCAGGTGGCTTCTCAGATCAGGGCAGGGCAGAGAGAGACTTCCCAAGCAACCCTGCTCCCTCCCACGACAGGCATGGTCCACAGTCAGGTTCTCAGAGCAGACCCACCCAGTGAGAGCTTTTCCGCACAGAGCAGAACCCAAGCCCTGAATCTAGCAGTGGGCCCTGGCTCACAGGCAGCTTCTGGGACCAAGGCAGGATAGGGAGAGGCTTTCCCCTGAGCAGCCCAGCTCCCTCAGGAGGGGGCAGGCCCTGTCTAGAGCCAGCTTCCAGGAGCAGGACCACCCAGTGAGAGGATTTCCACGCAGAACCAGCCCACAGCCCAGGACCCAGTAGCGGGCTAGGGTCAGCTTTCTTCGGAAGCACTGCATTATCAACTTCCTCCAAGACTTCAGGCTACTGAAGGCTGGGAGGTGATATACTGGAAATCTACAGGGATACTATAAGACAATAGAGGAAATCTGAGTCCCACTGATATCAGACCAATATGAGAAAACAAGGGAAGAAAATGTCCCAAACAAACCTAGAAACTTTATCAATAAAACACAATGATAGCACAGCAGAAGAAATGTCAGAAAGGGAGTTCAGAATGTACATAATTAAAACAATCAGAGAAACAAATGAGGACGTGAAAGAGCAAATGCAGGCATTGAAGGAGGAGATGAAAGAGCAAATGCAGGCATTAAAGGATCGCACCAATCAACAGTTAGAAGAGCAAATACGGGAAGAAAAAGATCATTTCAATAAAGAGTTAGAGATACTGAAAAAAAAACAAACAAACAGAAATTCTTGAAATGAAGGAAACAATAAACCAAGTTAAAAACTCCATAGAAAGCATAACCAATAGGTTAGAACACCTGAAAGACAGAACCTCAAACATTGAAGACAAAATATTTAATCTTGAAAACAAAATTGACCAAACAGAGAAAATGGTAAGAAATCATAAAAAGAATCTACAAGAATTATGGGATTATCATGAAAAGGCCAAATTTAGGAATTATTGGGATTGAGGAATGCTTAGAGAAACTATCCAAAGCAATGAACAATATTCAATGAAATAATATCAGAAAATTTCCCGAATCTGAAGAATGAAATGGAAAACCAGGTACAAGAAGCTTATAGGACTCCAAATAGACAAAATTACAACAGACCCACACCAAGGCATATTATTATGAAAATACCTAACATACAAAATAAAGACAGAATTTTAAAGGCTGCAAGAGAAAAGAGTCATATTACATTCAGGGGGAAGCCAATAAGAATATCAGCAGATTTTTAAATCCAGACCCTAAAAGCTAGAAGAGCCTGGAACAACATTTACCAAGCCCTGAAAAAAACTAGATGCCAACCAAGAATCTTATAACCAGCAAAACTTACTTTCACATTTGACGACAAAATAAAATCCTTCCATGATAAACAAAAGCTAAAAGAATTTACAAAAAGAAAGCTGGCATTACAGAACATTCTCAGCAAACTATTCCATGAGGAAGAGATGAAAAACAATGATGCAATCAGCAATGGGAGGAACTAGCCTAAAGGAATAGCCAAATAAAGGAGAAATCAATCATGTCAAAAAACAAAAATGAGTCAAGTGAGTGGGAATAAAAATCATATTACAATAATAACCCTGAATGTTAATGGCCTGAACTCATCAATCAAAAGACATAGACTGACAGATTGGATTAAGAAGAAAAATCCAACAATATGCTGCCAGCAAGAGACTCATCTCATAGAAAAAGGTACCCACAGACTAAAGGTGAAAGAATGGGAAAAAACATACCATGCACATGGAAACAGCAAAAAAGATGGAGTATCTATGCTCATTTCAGATAATGTGGACTTCAAGCCAAAACTAGTCAGAAGGGATAAAGAAGGACATTACACACTGCTTAAGGGAAGCATAAATCAGCAAGACATAACAATCATAAATTTCTATGCCCTGAACTTTGGCTCATCAATGTACATCAAACAAATCCTTCTCAATTTCAGAAATCAAATAGACCACAACACAATAATACTAGGCGATTTTAACACACCTCTCTCACCACTGAATAAATCTTCCAAGCAAAAATTGAATAAAGAAACCATAGATCTGAATAACACAATCAAATTAGACTTAACAGACATATATAGAATATACCATCCAACAAAGAATGAATACATTTTCTTCTCTGCAGCACATGGATACTTCTCTAAAATAGAACATATTTTATGCCACAAAGCTACTGTTAGCAAATACAAGAAGACAGAGATACTACCTTGTGTTCTATCAGATCATAATGGATTAAAATTAGAAAAAAATGACAGAGTAAAAAACAGAAACTTCTCCAATACCAGGAGATTAAATAATATGTTATTATATGATGAATGGATAACAGAAGACATCAGGATGGAAATAAAAAATTCTTAGAAGTAAACGAGAACAAAGACACATCATATCAAAATCTCTGGGACACTATGAAAGCAGTACGTAGAGGATGATTTATTTCATGGAGCGCATTCAACTAAAAAAGAAAAAAAATCAACAAATAAACGACTTAACACTACAGCTCACAGCCCTAGAAAAAGAAGAGGAGAACAACACCAAAAGTAGAAGACAGGAAATAGTTCAAATCAGAACCGAAATCAACAAAATTGAAACAAAAGAAACAATCAAAAAACTAACAATATAAAGAGTTGATTCTTTGAAAAAATAAACAAAATTGATAAACCCTTAGCCACACCAACAAAGATAAAGAGAATGAGGATGTGGGGAAAAAGGTACACTCATACATTGCTAGTAGTATGGAGATTCCTCAGAAAGCTTGGAGTGGAACCACCGTTTGACCCAGCTATCCCACTCCTTGGCCTATACCCAAAGGATTTAATATCAGCATACTACAGAGATACAGCCACATCAATGTTCATTGCTGCTCAATTCACCATAGCCAGATTGTGGAACCAACCTAGATGTCCTTCACTTGATGAATAGATAAAGAAACTGTGAGATATATATACACACACACACACACTCAATGGAATATTACTGAGCCATAAGGAATGATAAAATTATGGCATTTGCAGGCAAATGGATGAAATTGGAGAATATCACGCTAAGTGAGATAAGCCAATCTCAAAAAAACAAAGGATGAATGATCTCACTGAGAAGTGGATGATGACACATAAGGCAGGGTGGGAGGGGTTAGTGTTAGTGTTAGGGTTAGGGTTAGGGAGGGGGGCAAGAATGGAGGAAGGAAGGACTGTATAGAGGCAAAAGAGTGGTGGAAGGGATGGGGGGAAGGGAAAAATTAACAGAATAAATCAAAAACATTACCATAAGTAAATTTATGATTTCACAAATGGTATGCCTTTACTCCATGTACAAATAGAGGAATAACATGTATCCCATTGTTTACAATAAAAAAGAAAAAAATGAAAAAAAAACAATTAGTGTAAAGCAAAGCTGTTATATTAACTCTGCTATCATGTATGTAACCTAGTGCCTATATCTGATGCAACCAAAGAGAAGGGCTAATAGTTAATGCTTCCTGAACATTCACCCTAGGCAATTAGAATAGAGTTATAATTTGTATTAAATTCTATGAATTTTGATTAAACTATAATTGTTACCTTAAAACTTTTAAATTTTCTGGACTTTTAAATATTGCATATTGCAATTTAGTCAATTAGAAGAATTCTTAATCAAAAATGGTAATGTTAAATACATGATAAAGTGATTTGCCAAACAACTATAAGATCACTATTATCTAGAAATCTGAAATTGGACAAGCACAGGGATGTATTTTATGTGTAATTATTTTAAAATAGTACAATGACCCTTGTTTCCAACTAAAAAATGTTCTGGGAGACCCTTGAAAGTTATTTATGCAATTCACCCAACTCAACATGGTGCTGTATTTTTCTGTGATGATTAGGTTGCAGCTTTTACAGATAATTGTTAAAGGTATATATTAAACTGGGAAGCATATTGTAAAAGTGGTGTTCAGCTCCGATATTTTTCAGATTACCCCTTCCCTCAAAAAGAAGAAGGAAGAAAAAGGAATAAAGAAAGAAAAGAGGTGGGAATAGATTTTGAAAAATATTTATGAGGCTAAAATAATGATCTCAATAAAAATGCAGGAATAAAACAAATAAGCCTACTACAGTGACTTGGACACATCAATGTGTGTAGCAGCTCAATTCACAAGAGCCAAGCCATGGAACCAACCTAAGTGCCCCTCAACAGATGAACAAAGAAAATGTGGTACACATACATGATGAAACATAAACCATAAAGAAGAATAAAATTACAGTGCCAGTTGGCAAATGGATGGAGCTGGAGACTATCATGCCAAGTGAAATAAGCCAATCCCAAAAAACCAAAGGCCGAATGTTCTCTCTGATATGTGGATGCTGATTCACAATAGGTGGTGTGTGTGCATGTGCGGGTGTGTGTGTTTGTGTGTGTGTGTATTTTCATCAAATTGGACAGCAGGGCATAAGGGGAAGGAAGGAGGGTTTCGAATGGGATAGAAAGTAGAATGAATCAGACATAACTTTACTATATGTTCATGTATGATTACACAATTGGTGTAAACTCCACATCATGTATGATGAACTACAATAATGGGAAGTTATACTCCATGTATGATATGTCAAAATACATTCTGCTGTCATATAAAAAAGGAAAAAATTGAAAAATTAAATGCTCAATTAAAAATTATACATTAAGTACATATCACATTATAATTAAGAACAAAAGCATTTCTGAATATGTGGTGAGGATAGACGTCAATTTGTCCTCATGTAAATCATAAGAAATTTAGAAGTGACTGGAAGTGCTATGGGTAGGTCGACATATATTTTATGAAGAGAAAATATAAACTAATATACCTTACAAATAATTCTATAAATTATTAGTATTTTATTAGATATAATCACTTTACACAATAGCTGTTTTCTAATTTTTATACATTATATCTGATAATTATTTACTGTATTTTTCTCAAATTTAGAATTCTGTTATTTATCTTTAATGTTTTAATGTTTTATCATTTTAAATGCAATGATAATTATTTTAAATTCACTGATTTAGGTTACTTGAGAGACAAACTTCTTTGTATCATATCTCTTATTACTAAATAATTGTTTTCAACATATTCTTCAAAATTATTGTAAGAAAGTTTGATTTTAAAACCTAAGTAAGGTCATGCACCAGGTGTAATATCATTTCCTTTAGTAACAGACCACATTTACCATGGTGGTCCCATAAAAGATATTGCCTAGTAATGTCATATCTATCTTAGTTTATGTAAATACATTCTATGAAGTTCACACAATGAACAAATCACTCTTACTATGTATTTACCAAAATGTATCTTGTTTTAAATGATCCATGACTATAATCAGAAAAGAGAATAGTCAAGGAAAAGACAAGTTCAGAAGAACATTCTAATGTAACAAACAAAAAAAGCTTTAAGCAATAAAAACTAAAAACAGAAAATAAAACTAAAAAAAAATTTATTCAAAACACCAATAAAACATGCATCAAATTATGATCTTTACTAAATTATTAATTAGATAAGAACTTCCCACTGTTTTGTAGTCACATAAACCTCCCTTAACCACCACCCCCACACAAAAATACACCCAAATTATCATTAGATTACAAATTCCAAAATGCCATTATGTCTATATACGAAGATTCACAGTTTCTGAACTTATTTTTAGATAAGTACTTTCAAAATTCCCTGTTGAGTGAAAAATAAATATCTTACACAGAAGTTATTCTTATTTTATACTAATAAGCCATTAGCCATTAGTTTGTCATCTGAGGTTAAATCAGTACTACTAATAAAGGTTTCTCACCTTCACAATCTTAATTTCCAGAACTATTAAGTAAACCTTACCTAAAATCATCTGACAAATGAGAAATAAAATAAATACAAACCATTGTTAGCTAACGTTTATACTGAAAATACAAGACAGGTCAACATTAGAAAATCTAGTTACAGAACACATTGAACTAACAAAGATAAACATTATTATCTCAAAAAAAGAAAAAACATTTTGCAAAATACAACACTAAATAATAAAACTCAAAATAGAAAGAGAACACCTTTAACAAAGGGGAGCTACCAAAAACCTTTAGCAAACATTCTTAAAAAGAGATTATTCAAGCAGTCTTAACTAAAGTCAAGATCAGGCAAGTTTGCCTCCCTTAATACCCGCTAGGCCAGGCTATAGTCAATTTAAGGAGACAGTACAGTAGACTGGTTAAAAAACTCAGGTTGTGGTTCTGGATTGCCTGAGTGTATGTTCTGGCCAGCTGACCTAAACTTGAGTTAGCAAATCACCTTTCTATCTCTCACTATATTCACTTTTAAAATACATAGTAGTACCTAAACCTCATGTGTTGGCTTAGAGGATTAAATGTGCTAAAGCATTCAAAGCACTTAGAACACCCTGCACATCCTAAGTACTGAATAAAATATACAGAGGTGACAAAACACTTTTTTTCCCCAATTTTCATTTCTTTAAAAGAGACTATTTTAAAGCACAATTAATAACAGTTGTATCTATTCCAGTAAATCCCTCCCCCCTTTTTTTTGGTTCACTCACCTTGGGTAGAAATTCCCTTTCTTGGCTTCACCTGCAGAGCAGCAAGGAAAGTGACCTCCTTTATTCTGCCATCTTGCTTTTCAGGATTTACATCTTAATTTAGAAGGTCCTCCTCTTAGAGCAGTGAGAGGACAGCACTGACAGCCACAAAACCCCTTTCAGGGAAGTAGCTGAAATGCCAGAAAGCCTAGGCCGCACACAAGCCTCGAGTGCCCTGGGCAGATGAGGAGTGTGAAAGTCCAAGGGTGAGGGCGCTACACAGATGGAGCAGGAGCAATAACAGGCACTGACGCTCCAGCGCTCCCAGCAGTTGCAGTGACAGGCTTGCACCTGGGGTGGGGCATCCAACTGGGCAGAGTTAGCACCCTGCTGGCGTGCGGACACAAGGGGTTGTGGCAGAAGAACCGCGCAGGCACGGCGGTGGCTGGGAGGCAGGAATGCGCAAGACACTGAGGAGGAGTAGCGTCTGCGCCCCGCGAGGGAGATCCTGGAAGGTGGACGTGATGGAGGACTGTGAGTACGTTGGAGGGCCTGAAAAGGGTTTGGGATGGTGACGGTGGTAGTGTTGATTCAGAAATGGTGGATATTCCTAAGCCATATTGAGCTCCCCACCAGCGCTGCCCGTCTCCCCAGCGAGCCTCCTGGTCCACCTCAGGGCTCTCAGCTGCACGGCCCCAGACCCTCTGGGTGTTGCCGTGGTAAAACAGCCATCCTCTCCCCTTGCATGCACGTGGCTCTGGAAGGCCCAACGGGGAGTTTCCACTGGGACCGTGCGCACCTGGGTCTGCTTGGGGGCTTTCCCAGGCCCAACGGTGGGCAGAACCATGGCTTCTTGCCGAGGGCGGGAAAACACAATGACCTGAGGATGATTTATCGCCCAGGGTGGAGTCTGCTTGTCACTCGCAGAAGATGAGATTGCCAGGTGAAGGCAACCTGACTCCCAGAGGTTGGCCCCCTGAAGTTCATGCAGCAGACACTAGACCAGATAAACCGTGGTCCGCTGGGCAGCTCAGTTGCATCACTGGAGAGCCTTTTCCCTGCTTATGCATCTCACTACCCAGATGGCTTGGCTCTCACGGCCCCACCTACTTCAGGAGGTGAAGGTGAGTCTTTAAACACATGCCATGTCAAACGGAGGGTTTTCGGGTTCATCAGCGGCCAAGTGAATTTGTTGAAAACTTTAGTTTTTTCTCACTATCGGGGTCTGTTAATCTGGTTAATAGTAAATAAAAATCTGGTTGGCAGTAAATGTTAAGCTGTCACACCTGGTTTCTGACCCATCTATCCCTTTCATGAGCAGCTAGGGATTATTAGTATAACCCGTGTTTATGTTTTGTTTGTTTTCCTCCCAAATTCATGTGTTCATTTTAATATTCTTAAAAAAATTTTTTGACTTAAAGTAGCTGTTTCCAAACACCTTATTATTAGCGTTAATTGTCCAACTTTTAAAAAGTCACTCACCATCACTTCCCTGCTTAAGACCATCCAAAAACACACTGTCTCTTCACAATTAAAATCAGTTTTTACAATAGCCTGCAGGCCTGACACTTTTTTTTTCCCCTGCTATAATCCCATTTACTAATTTTTCTGTGCCCAGTCCAGCCTCAAAAGATTCATTGCTGTTCCTTCACTGATCTACATGTGAGCTCATTTGAGGACCTGTTTACTTTTGTTCCCTCTGCCTGAAGTGTGCTTCTCTCAGTTCAGTTACTTTTAGGTCTTTGCTCAAATAACACCTCCTCAGTGAATTCCTATTTTCCTAAATGTATTTTTTTTAATATACTTTTATTTATTTACTTTTATGTGGGTCTGAGGAATGAATCCAGTGCCTCACAACTGCTAGGCGAGCACCCTACCACTGAGCCACACCCCAGCCACTAAATGTATTCTTAATTCAATTAAGTTCCACAAATTTGTCCATTATCCTCTCTCTTAGACCCAGATTTTTAAATAGTCCTTAGCATGTTCTAGGTCCTCAACAAACACTTACTAAATGAATTGATGAAAACCTACAGATTTTTTCAATGACAAGGATTCTGTGAAAAGATATTTTTGCCTTTTGCTGTTGAGTGCAGTTTTCTAATGAAAGATCAATTATAATACTGAACTTTGGGTTTATGTAAAACTTTTTCTCCAATATTTTTAGCAATGTGTCATACATTTGTTATTTTAATATCTGATGTAGATAATAGCAGATATTAAGACAAATTGAGGATATAATACAGGAGGAAATTGACTTAGCCCAAACCACAGAGAGAGTTGTAGCAATGCTTTTATGTCATATATCTAATCATTTCTTTTCTTCTATTGAAATTACCTGTCCTTCCAAAAATGTGAATTAAGTGTTCAGTTGATCCTTCAACAATTATATAAGTAGTACCAAACTATCTCTTAGGAAGTAGATACCACTGAGAATTTGTACACCAGCCATTTTGCAAATCTTTCCTTTTGCTATGAAATTTAAATGCACTGAGATAATGAAAGTTGAATTGTGCCCAAAGTCTTCATTATTTTTCATAAGGTGTGCATTGCCATTCTGGATGTTTACTTCTCTTGTATGTCTTTCCTAGGGATTTTTTTTAACAGACTTTTCTTTAGGTAAAGGCTGTTGTTTAAGAATTCCCTGTTTCTAGTATGGAATATGGAATAGCATAGTTTAAGTACTCAGTAATGTTGAATGAGAAAATGATGTCCTACTTTTCCAGTCAACTTTCTAAATTTTTTTTTGGTTAGGAGCAGTGAATAGGTCATTCCTATATTAAAGATATTGGTAAAGTAAAATACTTTGGCAAATAAATTTTTGTCCTACAAAACTCTAATTTTGATAAAAACTAAAAGGTTATAAATGACTTTCAGGCTGTATTAATTCCCTTTCATTTATTACTAAAGCAGAAGATGAAGTTGCCATTAGAGAAATGGAAAAAAAAAATCACAAGGATTTTCAGAGAAGTTTGTAAATTTTCAAATTGCTCTGAAAATTTTGCTTTTGGAAAATCACAGCCTCTCAGTTCCTTTTCCCAGTTATTTT
The DNA here is from genome assembly GCF_902686455.1 of Sciurus vulgaris. Taxonomy (NCBI): domain Eukaryota; kingdom Metazoa; phylum Chordata; class Mammalia; order Rodentia; family Sciuridae; genus Sciurus; species Sciurus vulgaris. The sequence goes on along the minus strand of NW_027632876.1, from coordinate 1,632,002 downwards.
TTTTACAATGCAAATCTTGAAGTTTCTTAACTCATCTCTCTGATTCTCTTAATCACTTTCATTATATAAAGAATTTTCTTTGAATGTGCTACTAAACAAAAATGGGGATCATCATAGTAGTATGTATTTGTTGAAATTACTCAACTATGATTCCTTTTCGTTTTGTGAAACATCAAGGAATACTTTTCTTTCCTTTCTTCTCTTCTCTCTACAGTCCCCTTGATTCAGGCCTTTATTAGTAACACTTGAGGAGACTCTCAAAATACTTGTTTTCCTCATTCTCCTGACCCTCCGTGCTTTTAACCACATGTGGACAATTGTAGTTACATCATTTACCCCATGGAATAACCTTTCAGGACACCTTTTTGCATGATTAATTCATTTAATGCATAACGTAGTGTTTCAAGTCCTGAAAATGTGTCCCAACCTCTGCCTTTCTAACTTTTCCTCCTGCAGTGTATGTCCTGTTTACTGAGACAGAGAGCAAGTTAGTATGCACCCTGAGGGGGACAACTAAGATGATGAGGGGTTTTTAGCTATGGAGGGACTTAGAACAACTTTGCTCTGGGAATTAAATCTAGTGAACCTTGTAACTTTGAGATTGTCATCATTTTTGGTATTATCAATAAGAAAGAGTGATGAGTGATGCTTAGTTGAGGGGGAGGGAATAACAGGAGGTGTTCTGATTCACGTTGGAGATTAAGGTTATGTGAACATTCAGGGAAAATACTTGCAGGGAGAGGGGGCAGAGGTGCTGCTGAAATGAAAACAAAATGTGACATTCTGGGGCATACTAATACCCTCTTCACATTGTGTAAAAGAAAGCCAACAGAATGTCTAGTTTAAAACAAATCATCAGTAATGTAAACAAGAAAAATTTCTTTAAGATAAAAGGAAGGAGACTGCAGCTGAAGAGAAATTGGAATGAGTAAAACTATTGGGAATTTTCTGTAAAATGACAATTGAGGTGACTGTGAAGTGGTGTGTGAATGTATTTTCCCCCTCCTTTTTAAATAAAAGACTAAGGGGAAACCAAGTAGGGGGAAAAGGAATTTGCTGTCTTGGAACTCAGTATGATGAGACAATTAATATACAGAAATGACTTTGGTTTTCAGACTTTATGGCAGAATTTGTTAAGGGTGAAAATAAGGGATCTCTCTGTAAAAACCTAGAGAAAATGCATTATTCCTATGTGTAGTAATGTACAATAATATATTTTAAAAATAATTCCTCAATACAGCATTATAGGTAAAATGGAGCTAAAACATATCTTTTTAGTGTGTCCATTAACAAAATCATAGAAACGATCAAATACCTATCAACCTTATTGAATCTACCCTGGAAAAAGTCATTGTATTTACAAAGTTCAAGGTAGTATCGATAATAAAAATTTTTTAATATTAGTTTGAAAGGATATCCCTTACTTTTATCTTATTAACTTGAGCAATTGTTGTAGTAGAGAAACAGTTTCTGGAAACATTTTTTTTTCATGAAATTCAAGATATGTATTCTTTGAGAAGTCTCATAAAACAAAATGCACAGCATGTATGTGGTGATTAAACCATCTAAAAATTTGATGAGGCATCCTACCCAGTCTACAAATGATACTTCTGTACTCTGCAATTTTCAATGATGAGGTTTTTTTTTCTTTTTACTTTTTTTCTTGTTTCTTACTTATAAGTCCTGCTGCAACTGCATCTTTGGGGTCCTGGATCAACAAGGACACTCAGTACAAATGATCATTGGGATTCAGGAGAAGTAGCTTTTTTTCCTTCAGTTTAAAAAACTTTCTTAGGGTTGTAGGATTTGCAAAGACTCCCTTGCATAAATGGCATAATTTTATTTTCAGTTTCAAGAGTCCTATCATTTGAATCAATGGATTTGAAGTGAAAGATCCTTTAAATCTAGAGATCTGTGTTTTAAAAACCATTCAAGTGTAATATGTATTCTTTTATCATTTTAGGAGTATGGTTTTGCCATGTTCTGTTTATGGGATAATTTACTTTGATATGTTAATCTCAACTCATCTCGGTCATGTTCATTTTTTTATTTCAGTCTTCTATCAAAATGAATTGTGGTGTATTACAGATAATCAATTGCAAAAAAATTTCTGTTATACTGCATTTTTGGCAGAGTTTGAAGAATGAAATCCGAAGCAGGACGGCAAGTTCAAGTCCCACCTCACCATTTTGGAGAAGCCCTAAGCAACTAAGCCAGACCCTGTCTCAGAATATTTACGGAGGGGTTGGAGATGTAGCACTGTGGTAAGTACCCTGCGTTCAGTCCTCCAAAAGAGTAAAGTTTAACCTGTGCATGGATTCTTTTTACACCATCCCAGAGAAATGAGACTCTAGCCTTAAGTGCTTTTCAGGTTAAGTAGCTCACTACCTAGAAAAGCAACTCCTTTACTGTGGACATTTTAAACATTTTTCTTATTTAAGCCAGAATCTGCTCTCCCTTAATGCTTGCCTGTTGTTCACACTTTATCCCACTTGGGAAGTGAATATCCAGTCTGGCCCGTCCTGCCTGGAGCAGCCTTTCAGACTTTCTGATGGTGGCTCTAGTACCAACGCTGCTCCCTGCCAAGACATTTTGTTCCATTTTCAAACATAATAAGGTTAAACGTCCCAGCACATTTATTTGGCCAAATAAAACAGGACCTCTAGCCTTCCTCACCAACTACTCTTATTGCTGTATATGTCACAGTTGTTTCTTTGAACTGAAAGCAGTATTCCAGACACATTCTGACCAACATCTAACCATGAGAGCTTATTGCCTTCCTTGATTTGCTTGTGCCATAGAAATATATCACCTATAGAGGACCTGTATCCTGCAGGTTCAGCCACCTGCAGTAGAGCCAGAGATGAAAAAAGCAAAAGCTGTTTGTGAAATTAAGATATATGTAGCAAACCTCATTAAAGTTTCTGGATCCTTCTGTACACAGTTCCTGCTTGCTTGTCTGGTTTTCCTGGAGCTGTCAGATGATTAGAAGGGGCAAATTGGAAGTGGGACAAAAAACCCTGATAACTTAAAGAGGTGACAGCTGTCAGAAAACAGGGGGCCAGGAATGGAGACACTAAAAAGTGCAGCTGTCTGGCACTGTTTAATGTAGACTTGAAAACACAGCTGTGTGAGTCTTGATAGTACCTGAAATTTACTGTGTTACAACACAGTCAAGATAAGTCTGGACCCCTATTTATTTTCACAATTAACTGTTTGAACTTAAAATGACACTTGACATTTGTCTTTGTTAGGGTTTGTTTGTTTCAGCTGGTGAATCAGTTTGTTAAAATTGTTCTGAGTCTTGGTGTTGTCACTCAAAATACTCACAGGTTTTTCTTATATACAGATTTAGTAAGCATGTCTTCTGTCTACTGAAATTATTCTTAAAATGAAAACAAGAGGAAAACCTAGTAGCATTCCACAACTTATTAGCACATTGGTCACTTTTTCTGGACATGGTTATTTAGTGTTTTTCTGTATGAACGTTGTTACTCTGTTGTTCATTACCAAATTTACCTTTTGGTTGAGACATTTTCCTACTATTTATGTATATGACTTTATTACAAGGTGTATTTTAAAGGACTTAAGGATTGTGGCATGACTAGACTAACCCTATTGTGGTATCAGTCTTCTTTGCAGTCTGTAGTTCCTAGACCCTCATTTTTGGAGCATTTGAGAAATTTGCTTGGTTCCATCTTCCTAAATCCTTCCAAATTGAGGAAGATTGTGTGTGTGTTTTAAGTTAATCTCCAAGATAGCATCATATCCCCACTTTGTATTTTCAGTTCACATGGACCCTTATTTTCTCAAATAAAATTTTAACTTTGAATTATGAGTTCTTGGACATAGATTTTTGTGCCTTTACTTTGATAATGTAAGGAAAATACTTTTTTAAGCTATCTTTATTGGAAGGAAGAAGTTTAGTCAAATTTGAAGAGATTGGAGCTGGTTTTGTGCTTTGACTTGGTCACTAGAATAATTAAACCTGAGGAACTTTGTTCATTGTTACTTATGGGAATCTGTAGTGGTGGAGAATGGTGCTGTTTCCTTCTCAATCATTTTTTACATTAGTTTTCTACCCAGTTACTCTGGGATTGAAGTAAACTGTTCATAACAGTCTTGAACCCTGTTCGAACAAAAGAGTGATAATATTTGATAACAATTTTCTTTGAATGATTACAGAAAAGTTGGTGATTCAGGTGAAAATATATCTAATGTATCTCTCCTCACAGCAAAGTTCCTACATTAGTGAGGATGATTACTCCCAAGGGCTTCTTGGTGTTTCATGAGAGCCTGAAACTCCTATTCCTACTGTAGAACATGTGAGCCTTGTCCCCAGCAGCATGTCACCCCTCTTCCCAGAGGTTGAGGTGAGAGAAATCCCGTGCCCAGGTTCTTGAGAAGGGTGGAGTTAATGGCATAGGAGTGGCTACATGGGGTTCATCTCGTGGTTCTTGTGAAGGGCATAGATTTGCTTCCAAATGGCAGCCCACACTGGCATCCTTGCTGACAGTGCTGGCTCTAGGGTGAGCAAATGAATAATTTGAGATCATAAAGAAAGCTTATCCACTGTTGAAAGTTTGTTGTACTTTCAAGAGTATTTTGTTTATGTTGCCATATGATAGGAGAGAGAGATAACAGGCTTCTGAAACAGCTATTGTTATTTGTTAAATTAACTCTATAGTGTTTTCCTCTGGTGACCTTATTCTTCTTAGCATTATTTTAAAATTAGTCTCCATGTTTTATTTGTACCTCATAATCTAAGGTATCCTTTGGTATCACTTGTGTACAAATGGTATTTTGAAGAGAAAAGCTATGAAATGTTCTGTTAGTCATTGTAACATAAAATATCAGAACATAATATTTTGACAATAATCTGAAATTTTTGTTTTATTGCCTGTCTCTCCATTATGCTTCAGTTGAGTAAATCTCTTCTATGTTTCATATTCTTCACTTTTTTTTATTACACAGTGTAATTACTTTCAGTCTTTCTGTTTTTTTTTTAAACTAAAACCACCCATTGCTGCATGAGTGACTCCTCCTGTGTGCTCCCTCCACCAGTCCATGCTCCACCACGTGTCCCAGGGTCAATGGGCTCTTTCCAGTCTTGTCTCATAATTTTCCTATTGATTTCAGTTTGCTTTTGATATCTCCTTTAATGCCATATTTACTGGCCAAACCCTCACAACTTCTTTATTAGCCCTTTATGCTGCATGACAAGTAAGAGTGTTTAAGTTATTTAAAATCACATAGCATTTGGTTTGCTTGACAAGTCTATAAGAACCAGTAGCTAATGATTCTTTGTCACTTGAAGTTAGATCTGTTGGTAGAGTCCAAGCATGGCATGGTGCTTGTGCTGGAAAAGGCTCCTGTATGCCCAAGCCCAAAAAAACTAGTGAAAGATTGCTGTCATTTTCCTCTTGGGTTTTTACAGAATCAATATATGAAAGTAAAATGAGTCATGACACAAACAAGGCTTGGGAACATTAGAAAATGTAAGTTTCAGTCTTTCATGTGCAACACAGAAACCCCAGAAAAGGTAATTACTGCATATAGTTTATTTTGACATCAACAAAGGGAAGATTTCCTGCTTTAGACCAACCACTGGCCACCTCGAGACACTGTCAGATTTAGGTGAGACAAGCAAGCAGCCAAAAATAAATAGGCTTGCCCTGTCAGTCCCTTGCCTTGACACTTGAGTCAACTTTGGTGAAGTTGCTGTTTTTATCAGCAGTTCTATCTGGAACAGAGACAGTGGATCATCAAAATTCACCAGATAACCCCCAATTCAGTTTTAGCCATTAGTGTAGATTGCCTTCATCTCTGTATATTTGCCAGAGCTTCTCTAACATAGCAGAGTTGGTTGCTTTCATTTTCACCTCCTCTCCCACCTTACTGGGTTTTGTGTTGATGTCAGAGAAATGACCAGAAGTCAGGAGGGAGAATGTACTTGGAATAATTTACAAAAATGTTGACAAGCTCCTTAGTTATTATAAGTTAATGCACATTTATCACCAAAGCATGCATCAAGAACATCAGCAATTACTCAGACATGTAATACTTAAGTTGGGAAACTTGGAAGAGCATCTGGCATACTTGGTTGATGCACTGAGAACCTGTGGTCCCTGGACCAACAGTAGCATTAGGAATGTAGATAAGGGTCACAAGCTCTAAAGTGGGCTCCAGTAGTTGGATTTTGATGCACACCCCAGTTTGGTAACTACTCTGTTCTAATCATAGGACATACTATTAGAGGATTGCTAGTAAATGATTATGGAAAATTCTATTCTTTCTGTTTTATTTTGTTATTGATGCCTTTTAATAGAACTTTTGAATTTTAATTTGCAGTACTTCAATTTTCTTTCAAGTCAGTTGACATTTCATGTTTTCTTTTTGTAGTAATTCTCTAAAATTTAGGGTCTAAATGAGATGATTTGGTATGTTTTAATCCTTATGTGGGTTAATCTGTCATTTTCAGCTCTCAAGTGGGTGTATCTTTGGCAGTTTTTAAACAATTCCTAATTGGTTCATAGAATTTCAGAAATGTGTGACCAACATAAAGTATAGATGAATCAACCTCATACTGAAAATAAACCACTTTGGGTTTAACAAATTCAGGAGAGGCTTTGGAGCATGTGGTACTACTTGAAGCCTGATTCTGAGACTCCCATGCTAGCATATGACTTAACAGCTTTCAAGACTTTGTTGTGTATCATTTGAGTTAACACAGGTCAGATGCACTTGGTTACATAAATTATATCTAAGGACTAACAAAAGGTGATATTGACAGATTTATGTTCATTTTTCAGTGTCCCCCCCTTATTTGGTCAGTGCTTAAGGGCATAATGATTTCCAGATCCCTGAAGATTTCAGACAGCTAAACTTGATATGTAATTTTCAGTTTTTTTCTTCATAATGTATGCTAAGATTCAAGATAGAGATTATGTATGTAAGTCTAATAGTTTTACCTAATAGGAGTAATCTAGATTTTATTGTTTCATTTCTCTCTGTCATTTATAAGTACACAGTTTGGATCCAAACACATGGAAAACTTGAAATTGTTCACATAGATATTGCAGGTCAAAGTCAAGTTGAATCTGCACTAAGTAAAATCCCAGTTGATGGCATTTTATTATGTCCCATTTTACACGTAAAAATGATTTTCTTTCTTTCCTATATGACCTTCATTTTCACACTAAAATAAGCTTGGAGCTCAGCCTCAGCAAAGAGACAGACAGAGAAGACACTGTTTCTGTGTGAATCATGCCTGTGTGCAAGTGATTCATTTTAAGAAATTTCAGCATATCTGGTTTACATAGGTGTGTGTGTTTCATTGAAGAAAGATTGTTTACAAGAGTCTTCTCTCTTGAGTTCCTTTACAATGAGACCTTTATACTTTTCAAGTGTGTTTAAGGCAGAATTTTAATTTCTACAAGTTTTGAGTAACTGAGCTAAGGCTATGGTTATTATTCATGGAAAATATTTCATGTGCAGTACCTTAAGTTAACTGTTTATCTTTCTATTTTGATCACTATTTTTTTTTTATTTTTAAAAAAATTTTTTTTTGGTGCAGTGCTTGGGATTGAACCCAGGGCCTTGTGCTTACAAGGCAAGCACTCTACTGACTGAGCTATCTCCCAGCCTTTGATTACTATAAATGTAAATATTTGTTCTTCAGGCCTTTGGCTTAAATTTTTGCCGTAAAACACTCCACATGCCAAATTAAGACCCTTATATTTTGTTGCTGAGGTTTGTGAATATTAACTCAGTCTTATTTTATGGCGTGGCAAGTACCAGGTGGACTTGCAGGTCACCTTTACAGATTTTTTTTACCAATGAAGATAACCAGTAATCTCTTTTTGCTAAATCCCAGAGAGCCAAAGCTTTGGGAAAGCAATAGCATCCCTTGTTTTGTCAGGTCAGCATAATGTGTTCAGTCAGCATCACCTTCCTTATTATTTTTAGTGTTTATTCTCTGACCTTATTAGTAGTGTCAGCTGAACAGAAATGACTCTACCTGATGTGTCATTTTGCATTGAAATATGAAGTTAAACCTAAAACAAATGTCCCTGTCCTTGCTCAGATATCACAAAGAATCAGAGCTGACATCAGGGACACTATGCCTGATTGGTCTGCACACTGCTAGAGCCCTTCCCTATTAGAAGAGCAAATACTGAGAAGGACCTTCTTCAAATTTAGTTGTTCTGTGATTTGAAGTTATTTTAATTTTAAGGTTATTTCTACCCTTGAAAATTATATATGGAATCTTTTTTTTAAACCTTAGAAGTGAGGGTCATTCAAATGAGTTGTCTGTGTCTATACAGTCCCTCCTTCCTCCATTCTTGCCCCCTCCCCCCCATTATGCATCATCATCTGCTTATCAGTGAGATTATTCTTCCTTTGGTGTTTTGAGATTGACGTATCTCACTTAGCATGAGATTCCATCTCACCCCAATTAGAATGGCAATTATCAAGAATAAAAGCAACAATAGTTGTTGGCGAGGATGTGGAGAAAAAGGTAAACTCATACATTGCTGGTGGGGTTGCAAATTAGTGCCGCCAATCTGGAAAGCAGTGTGGAAATTCCTCCGAGAGCTTGGAATGGAACCACCATTTGACCCAGTTAT